>NW_027189532.1:22500-120000 GCF_040958095.1 Procambarus clarkii | reverse complement strand
CTCTCTCTCTCTCTGGCTCTCTCTCTCTCACTCTCTGGCTCTCTCTCTCTCTGGCTCACTCTCTCTGGCTCACGCTTTCTCTCTGGCTCTGTGGCGCTCTCTCTCTGGCTCTCGCTCTCTCTCTCTGGCTCTGGGTCTCTCTCTCTGGCTCTCATATTTCATTTGATTTAAAAATGTCTGAGATTTTTTACTTAATCTAAGTTATATTGCATGGTGCTAATATGAATATTATACATGACTGTTTTTTCTTTTCTTTCTCTTTCTCCCTTTCTTTCTTTCTCTTTCTTTCCTTCTCTCTCTTTTTCTTTCTCTTTCTACATGAATATTATACTTGACTGTGTTTACATTCACTTGTAGATTTTTATTTTTAGTTAATTAGTCCTAAACTTTTGATTAATAGATTTTTATTATTAGTCATAGAAAAACTATAGTGTTATATGTATACTCGGAAAATTTTACTTGTTTTAGTTTTAAGTAACAATAACTGCTTATAACGTCAGACTGATCTCAGCATGACATGAATCACAGGCTGCTTGATCACAAAATCTATTGTGTTCACATATTGCATATATAGATTTTTAAATTTTTACTTTTATATTCTGTTATAGATATAGTCTATATATTTCGAGCTATTACATATATTTTGTTGTATTACTCATTCTTAATTAAATAAATATAATATTTTAATTCTCTTTTTGTACCCTATTTATTTGTAATTTACACATACATATATAGGATGTCCATTTCTATCTCAGATATGTCTTCTTTCTTTCTCTCCCTTTCTATTTCAGATATGAATTACAAAATTATTATACCCTAATTTACCCTAAACGCTTTAATGTAGGTAATTAAAAGATCATAAAAAAGTTTTTAGAAATGTTAATTATTTACGTTCTAAGGTTGTATATAAAAGTTCTCAAAAAACCTTTTCTAAACGTAATTATAAACGTGCTGAAAACAATGAAATGTCGTTTTTAGGATGTTTTAAAAACATGAAAATGTTTGCTGGGTGCCTCCCCTGATACCGCCTGCCTCCCCTGACACCACCTGCCTCCCCTGACACCGCCTGCCTCCCCTGACACCGCCTGCCTCCCCTGACACCGCCTGCCTCCCCTGACCCCACCTGCCTCCCATGACCCCACCTGCCTCCCCTGACCCCACCTGCCTCCCCTGACACCACCTGCCTCCCCTGACACCACCTGCCTCCCCTGACCCCACCTGCCTCCCCTGACCCAACCTGCCTCCCCTGACACCACCTGCCTCCCCTGACACCGCCTGCCTCCCCTGACACCACCTGCCTCCCCTGACCCCACCTGCCTCCCCTGATGCCACCTGCCTCCCCTGATACCACCTGCCTCCCCTGACACCGCCTGCCTCCTCTGACACCACCTGCCTCCCCTGATCCCACCTGCCTCCCCTGATACCACCTGCCTCCCCTGATACCACCTGCCTCCCCTGACACCACCTGCCTCCCCTGACACCACCTGCCTCCCCTGACCCCACCTGCCTCCCTTGATACCACCTGCCTCCCCTGATACCACCTGCCTCCCCTGACACCACCTGCCTCCCCTGACACCGCCTGCCTCCCCTGACACCACCTGCCTCCCCTGACACCGCCTGCCTCCCCTGACACCGCCTGCCTCCCCTGACACCGCCTGCCTCCCCTGACCCCACCTGCCTCCCATGACCCCACCTGCCTCCCATGACCCCACCTGCGTCCCCTGACACCACCTGCCTCCCCCGACACCACCTGCCTCCCCTGACCCCACCTGCCTCCCCTGACCCCACCTGCCTCCCCTGACACCACCTGCCTCCCCTGACACCGCCTGCCTCCCCTGACACCACCTGCCTCCCCTGACCCCACCTGCCTCCCCTGATACCACCTGCCTCCCCTGATACCACCTGCCTCCCCTGACACCGCCTGCCTCCTCTGACACCACCTGCCTCCCCTGATACCACCTGCCTCCCCTGATACCACCTGCCTCCCCTGACACCGCCTGCCTCCCCTGACACCGCCTGCCTCCCCTGACACCACCTGCCTCCCCTGACCCCACCTGCCTCCCCTGATACCACCTGCCTCCCCTGATACCACCTGCCTCCCCTGACACCGCCTGCCTCCTCTGACACCACCTGCCTCCCCTGATACCACCTGCCTCCCCTGATACCACCTGCCTCCCCTGACACCGCCTGCCTCCCCTGACACCGCCTGCCTCCCCTGACACCGCCTGCCTCCCCTGACACCACCTGCCTTCCCTGACACCGCCTGCCTCCCCTGACACCGCCTGCCTCCCCTGACCCCACCTGCCTCCCCTGACCCCACCTGCCTCCCCTGACACCACCTGCCTCCCCTGACCCCACCTGCCTCTCCTGATACCACCTGCCTCCCCTGATACCACCTGCCTCCCCTGACACCACCTGCTTCCCCTGACACCGCCTGCCTCCCCTGACACCGCCTGCCTCCCCTGACACCGCCTGCCTCCCCTGACACCGCCTGCCTCCCCTGACCCCACCTGCCTCCCCTGACCCCACCTGCCTCCCCTGACCCCACCTGCCTCCCCTGACCCCACCTGCCTCCCCTGACACCGCCTGCCTCCCCTGACCCCACCTGCCTCCCCTGACCCCACCTGCCTCCCCTGACCCCACCTGCCTCCCCTGACCCCACCTGCCTCCCCTGACCCCACCTGCCTCCCCTGACACCGCCTGCCTCCCCTGACCCCACCTGCCTCCCCTGACCCCACCTGCCTCCCCTGATCCCACCTGCCTCCCCTGACCCCACCTGCCTCCCCTGACCCCACCTGCCTCCCCTGACCCTACCTGCCTCCCCTGACACCGCCTGCCTCCCCTGACCCCGTCTGTCTCCCCTGACCCCGCCTGCCTCCAAAGAAGAGTCTTCCCTATGAATAAGCATAGGGAAGACTCTTATCTATGAATAAGACTTGCTTATTCATAGGGAAGACTCTTCTTTAAAGTTTAGTGTTTACAGAAAACCTACGAATAATTTATCTTATGTTCATTATTTTTCAGGGCATAGATACAATGTGAAAAAGTCAATTTTTTCTTCAATGTATCTAAGAGCTCTTCGAGTTGTGAGTCCAGAATTCTTAGACGAAGAGTTTAAGAATATTGATTCGATTGGTCTTAAGCTTTGTTACCCACTGAATTTTTTGGAAATTTGCCGTAACAAAGCACGTCGTACATATTATAATAATATATGCAGTGAAAGGATTCGCCCAAAGAATGTGTTATGTTTACCATATTTCTCCGGGTTTGAGAATATTGTCAAGGCCTTGAAACTTTTTAATATAGATCGATGTAATGTTTAGCTACGAAAACACTGTTGGTAAGCTATTAGTTAGGAACAGCCCTTGTAGTGATAATTGTGTCATTTATAAAATACCTTGTAAGGAATGTAATAAGTTCTATGTTGGGCAAACATCTAAAGATTTAAAATGTAGAATATCGCAACATAAATACTCTGTAAAACATGGCCAATTGTCTAATGCTTTGTTTGTTCATTTGTCAGAAAATACTCACCAAATTGATTGGGAGAGTGCTTCTTCAATAACAAATTGTAAAAGCACCTATAACAGAAACATAATTGAATCTGCTTTGATACAGATCACTAAAGAAAGTAATTTGAATATTAGCAGTGGTCTATATAACTTAGATCCATTTTTATAGATCAGTTAAAGGGCGATTTAAGTAAGATCATTGGAACGCATTTGTCTCACTAATTCATTGTATATATTTGCCATTTTATGCTATAATTATCTATGTATTGTGCCTGTGTATGTTTGCTGTATCAGATGGGCCATTGGGCTACATCGGATGGGCCAATTGGCTGCATCTGATGGGCCAATGGGCCGTCTGCGTTGTCCACGTATTGTACCTCACCTCACTTCACCACTCTCGCCTGCCTATTTATACCCATCACTCGATCTGTAAAATCACTCTTTCTGAAGATGTATTAATATACGAAAGTACTTAAGGAAATTCCTGTTTCATTTTTCCTCCGTGGTCTGACATTGTCACATTTTATATATATATATATATATATATATATATATATATATATATATATATATATATATATATATATATATATATATATATATATATATATTATATATATATATATATATATATATATATATATATATATATATATATATATATATATATATATATATATGACGGTAACGCGTTGGTGTTCGGCTGTTTAAGGCTAGGGGTATGGCCTCGTCACATAGTTATAAAAAAAAATAGAAAAACTGGAACTTCGTCTGTGGTAAGGTAAGGAGAAGACACACAAAACACAAGTAAACTTTAACAATGAAATTTTAATTACGTTAAAGAAATAAAACATGAAAAAATGGACAAACAAATTCGTATAATAAAATCAATCAATCAAAATAATAAGAATAATTAAATGACACAATGAAAAGTTACGTTAAGACAAAATAACAAGAAGTGCAATACAAAAATAAAGGTAAGGTGCTGGAATATTGGCTTTAAGCTACCACCTCTCTCAGTATACGCTAACGTCTAGCCGGGAGGAGTGGTAACTGCGGAAGCACAGAATATTCTGAGGTCTGAGGTCGTGGCGACCCCAGACATCAAGTAGTATGGGGGGGGCGAGTGCAGTTGCAGCCAGACCGGCGACCAATCAGCGGAGCCGGTAGTAAGACAGGTAGTTTGGCAGTTTGAGTCTGAGCAGGTGTCTCTGGCTGCATACGTTTTGCGCTCTGGCAAACCTTGCTGGTGTTGTTGTCGTTGTTGGACATTTCTTCCATAGTGGTTTTATATAGTTTTAACGACGTAATTGTGGAGGGAAGAGCAGGCTCAATCTCTTGAAGGAGATTATCGTCACAACTCTCCCCCGAAGCCTGCGGTTCTGGAAGAAGTACGTCGTTATGTGGTGGAGTAATGGATGGAGTTGCTTCTACTTCATAAACTCTGGAGAGATCATGGGCTAAGATGTTGTCAGACTCTTGGTATAGCGTGTCTCCAGGAGAACCCATGGCGACCCCATCTACTTGCTTATACATGTGCCCATCCGGGCTCAAGAAGGGTGCCTCTTTAGTACAAGCTTGGAGTAGTTTCCTCAGAATATTTTCTGGTATGTCAAGAGGAGTACAGGCTGGATCACGATACACTCTGTCGGCTATCATCCCGATTGTCTCGTCCACAGGTACGTTGGTAAACAGCGATTCTACCTCCAACGAGGCTCTTATCCCTGTGGCCCGTGTGCCCCACAGTAAGTCAACAAATTCCTTTGGAGACTTCAGGCTGAAGGCGCAAGGAACATAAGGAGTCAGCAGGCCGTTGAGTCGCTTCGCCAGTCTGTACGTGGGTGTGGGTATCTGGCTAATGATTGGCCGAAGTGGGTTTCCTGGCTTGTGTGTCTTGACATTGTTTACCAACGTACCTGTGGACGAGACAATCGGGATGATAGCCGACAGAGTGTATCGTGATCCAGCCTGTACTCCTCTTGACATACCAGAAAATATTCTGAGGAAACTACTCCAAGCTTGTACTAAAGAGGCACCCTTCTTGAGCCCGGATGGGCACATGTATAAGCAAGTAGATGGGGTCGCCATGGGTTCTCCCCTAGGTGTCCTGTTTGCAAACTTCTACATGGGTACCATCGAGCAAAAAGTCTTAGTCGACATGAACTTGAAACCGGCCATATACTGCAGGTATGTTGATGACATTTTTACACAGGTACCTGATGTCAGACAGGAGCTGAAGAAGGCATTTGAGCAGAGTTCCGTGTTGCGTTTCACTTACGAGATGGAAAAGGATGGGAAGCTGCCCTTTCTAGATGTAACAGTCATGGAAAAGAGCGGAGGTTTCCACACTACAGGCTACACTAAGGAAACGAACATAGGAATATGCCTAAATGCCAACAGCGACTGCCCAGACAGGTACAAGAGGAGTGTTGTTAACGCATATGTCGACCGTGCTCTCAGCCACAGCTCTGAATGGAGGCAAGTCGATGAAGAACTCTGTAGGGTAAGGCAGGTCCTAGTCAACAACGGCTTCTCCAATGGTTTCGTCGAAGACATCATAAGAAGGAAAGTGAAACGCCATGCAACCTCTGAAGAGACAACTAACTCAACACCTATACCCCCTATTAGACTATTTTACAGGAACTTCTTTTCCAATATATATTTATATATAGGTAAAAAAGAATATGAAACTATTGTTGGTCAACTCTGCGCATGTAGTGCATCCACTATGGGAGAGCTATTTCCTTCAAAAAGTATAATCGTGTGGCTTTATGTTTAAAGAAACAATTTCAAGTACATTCTTTGATTGAAAAACATGAATATAAATACAAGTGTTAATTGTAAATGATCACTTATAAACAAAAATAAGTAGTAGGAAAAATGATATGTGGAACCAGACAAAAACATTGGAACGTTCAGGCGATGAGAGGGTAAACAACCGCCGCCATTTTAGCAGCGTCCGCCGGTGATGTCCAGCACGAGCATTAAGGGAAAACCTTGACACAAACTGTACCTATCATAAAGAAGAAGCACCACCATTGACCGCCAAGTGCTCACATCAAGTCTAACTCTAAGAAACAACACTCAAGCCTTGACGCTTCTCCCAACATCCGGGGAAGAAAACCTTCACACAAACTGCACCTGTCATAAAGAAGATGAAGACTCACCAGTGTCCACAGTGTCAGAAGGTATTCACCCGTCCTGGAAGTGTGAAGACTCACATGTTAGTGCATTCAGGTGATAAACCTCATGAGTGTCCAGAGTGTGGGAAGAGATTCAGTCAACGTGGAAGTATGACGACTCACATGTTAGTGCATTCAGGTGATAAACCTCATGAGTGTCCAGAGTTTGGGAAGAGATTTGGTCATCTTGGAAGTATGAAGAAGCACAGGATGGTGCATGTGGATGAGAGACCTTTTCAATGTGCCGAGTGTGGCAAAAAATTTAGAGATCGTGGAACTATAATAAGGCACATGTTAGTGCATTCAGGTGACAAAACTCACGAGTGTCCAGAGTGTGGGAAGAGATTCAGTCTTGGAAGTATGAAGACTCACATGTTAGTGCATTCAGGTGACAAGCCTCACGAGTGTCCAGAGTGTGGGAAGAGATTCAGTCAACGTGGAAATATGACGACTCACATGTTAGTACATTCAGGTGAAAAGCCTCACGAGTGTCCAGAGTGTGGGAAGAGATTCAGTAAACGTGGAAATATGACGACTCACATGTTAGTACATTCAGGTGACAAGCCTCACGAGTGTCCAGAGTGTGGGAAAAGATTCAGTGAGCGTGGAAATATGAAGACTCACATGTTAGTGCATTCAAGTGATAAACTTCATGAGTGTCCAGAGTGTGGGAAGAGATTCAGTCATCGTGGACATTTGAAGACTCATATGTTAGTGCATTCAGATGATAAACCTAATAAATGTCCAGAGTGTGGGAAAAGATTCAGGCATCTTGGAAGTATGAAGACTCACAGGAAGGTGCATGCGAATGAGAGACCTTTTCAATGTGCCGAGTGTGGTAAAAAATTTAGAGAACGTGGATCTATAATACAGCACATGTTAGTGCATTCAGGTGAGAAACTGCATGAGTGTCCAGAGTGTGGGAAGAGATTCAGTCAGCGTGGAAGTATGAAGACTCACATGTTAGTGCATTCAGGTGATAAACCTCACGAGTGTCCAGAGTGTGGAAAGAGATTTAGTCAACTTGGAAGTATGAAGAGGCACAAAATGATACATGCAAATAATAGGCTAAACACATTGAGTGTGGAAGATAATTAAGAGAATGTTGAAGGATAATGAGGCACACAATGGTATATTAACTTACCTTGAATCTAACAGTGTGCTATCACAATGTCAGTTGGATGTTCTTCAGAGGTAATTATATTTTGTTTGACAAATACACTTCACAATGAAAGGTAAAGATATAAAAGATATTTTATTATATTGTTCTTTTATGAAAGTTAGATGACCAAGCAAGAACTGGAGAAGCTGTCACTAGGAAAACTCAAAATTGCTTATAAGTACTGTATAGAAATATCTCTTTAATTTAGCAAAGGTAAAACAAAGCTTTAAATGTTTTTCTTCATATATATGTAAATAATGTGCTTCCTTTTTTTGCTTCCTGTGGAAATTCATTAAAATGTTATATACTCTGTAGCTAAGTTATGGACATTTTTGTTGTAATATTATTTAGCATTGGAGTTGGTGAAGAAGACAATCTGAGACGTACTTAAGGTGAGATCATTTGATTGGTAAGGAAATGTATATTAATCCAGGAATTTTCTCATCAGATTCATATGCAAACTGATGTCCATTTTTTATTTTTTGTTTAGGCCTATTTATGAGTTCTACTCTTGATTATAAATATTTCACCGAAGAGTATATTGAATGCTGATTGGCATTATAGCTGTCAGTCAAGTTAATATGAAATTTAAATTTATATTACTCTAAAAATTTATCACTCTAAATTTACCAGAAATTTATTACTCTAGCCTAACTTTATCAGTTATGCTGTAATTGTCTGGGAATAATATTTTACCCGATTTACCTGAGGGCCACTAACCCGAGTGGCCTCAATGAGAACAGGAAGTCGTCGGCTTGCTGAAGGTTCCCTTTTCCCTCCCAGTTTGCCTTCATGATTTTTTCCAGGTATATTTTGAAATTCAGCACAGTTTTGGCAGTTATGGCTTTGGTGGGTCGGCAGTTCTATTGATCAATAACCCTGTGGGTGAAAAACCCTGATTCAAAGTTATATTAGTCTTGATTGGCAATTATATTATCCTGACTGTCAATTTATATAAAAAAATTATATCAAAGAGATATATATGTTGTGGTGCTTGTGGGTTCTATTACGTCTATCAATGGAGAGTTTCAGATCAGGGTTAGCATTTAGGAACAAGGTTTTGTACTTGTAAATAGTACAAGAGAATGTGTAGAGCGAGTGTATATGTAGCATGTTCAGGGATTTAAACAGAGAGGTTGTGTGTTGTTTGAAGACAGTTTTATTGTTCTGATAGCAGATTTTCATTGGGTGATGATGGGCTTGAGGTAGTTTGCAGTGGATGAATGAACCCCATGCATAGATACTGTATGTTGAGATTCCACCCCTAATTTACAAAAAGTCTCTAGATTTTTAGCTCCAGCCATTGCATTGCTCTACAACAAATTATTTGAACTCTAAACCTTTCCTGATATTTTGAGAAAAAAGCAAGAGTAACCTTAGTCTATAAAAGCAGCAATCTCACTGAAGTCAACAATTATAGACCAAAATCAATTCTGCCGATTTTGTCTAAAATATTTTAAAGAGTTAATTTACATGCAGCCTTACTCCTATTTATACTTAGTTCTTGCCATAATGGCTTCAGGACCAAAAAAGGACCAATCATGCCCAGTTTGTATGATTATGCAGCTTTTGGAAAAAATGAGTACCTTATTCATTTATTTGTTGACCTACATAAGACGTTTTGACACTGTAAACACATTAACTTTCTTAAATTGAAACATTACAGAGTAAGAGGTCACTCCCTCCAGTACCTACAATCTTACCTCAGTGACAGACTCCAGTATGTATCTGTGAATGATTCCAATTTTCCCACTCTACCCATTAACACTGGTGTCTCACCGAGCAGTATTCTTCACCCTCTCATCTTTTTCATCTCTCCCTCCCTTTCCAGCCTGTTGCCATCGTGAGGGGGCTTTGTTGGCAGATGCTAGAGTGTGATGCTCCATGGGACAGTGTCCTCTGTCCTTTTGAAGCCTTATGCTCCTGCTGCCTTCTTCACTAATTGTGCTGAATGCTTTTTCCTACTGAGTTTAATTTTCCTTCCCAATTCTCCTTTTTAATTGCTATTTCCCAGCGACTTTTTGCTATTCTTGATCATTCTTTTAGATGTCGTCTTCTGTTTTGACACTGGATGTTAGATGAGGCACAGTCTTTTGCCCGTAAAACTGTGGTACCCGAAACTGTTGAGCAAAGGGACACTTTTATTGTCACTCTTTTCCTTCATTGCTGAGCCCAACCTTGACGGACTGATGGTTCTTAAAGTGGTGATTGCAGGGCATATATCTACGATGCACCCCTGGGGGGGCCCACGTCTTATCAGGTGTCCTATCCTCTAATTGTGCCGCCATGGTGGGTATGGGGGCTTGTTTGTTGATGATATGTTTACCTGTTCATTTACATGCTGATATCTGACACTTACTTTTAACTTCTCAAATGTGGGGTGGGAGACCAGGGCCCCGAGTCGGATTGTGATGGAAAGCCGGGCTCTGTAACCCCCAGCTACTTTGGTCCCAGACCAAGCAGCTCCAGACTTTCCCTGCTTGATACCCACTTGATGGTGTTTTGGGAGTTTTTCTAATCCCCGAGGCCAGGCTTGACTTGTGAGAGCTTGGTCTACCAGGTCCCGACTAACCTAACCCCTCTCTGCTCCCCTTCTACCTCTGTGGCAGGGTTGAGCCCCAAGCCCCCAGTAATGACCACCTCATCACATGGAGTGGCTTCATCTCTCATTGTAAAAACTGCACCTTTTACCCCCCCCCCCTCTTACTGAGGGTGCTCGGTGCCGTCCTCTCCGCAGTCACACTCGCACGATTCCTTCCGGTTCTAATACCTTCCAAGCTTTGTTTGGTCCTGCTACATGGACTAAGTATTTTAATCTCAGTCATGTTAATTCTACTCGTCCTGATGATTTATTCATCCATAAACACCTAGTTGATGGGGTTCTGGGAGTTCTACTCCCCTAGCCCGGCCCGAGGCCAGGCTTGACTTGTGAGAGTTTGGTCCACTAGGCTGTTGCTTGCAGCAACCCGCAGGCCCACATACCCACCGCAGCCAGGTTGGTCCAGCACTCGTTGGAGGAAACTATCTAGTTTCCTCTTGAATATGTCCACGGTTGTTCCGGCAATATTTCTTATGCTCGCTGGGAGGATGTTGAACAACCATGGACCTATGATGTTCATATAGTTCTCTCTAATTGTGCCTATGGCACCCCTGCTCTTCACTGGTTGTACAGTACTCTGCATTTTCTACCATATTGTTCACTCCAGTATGTTGTTATTTTACAGTGCAGATTTGGGACATGGCCCTCCAGTATTTTCCCACTTGTATATTATTTGATATTTCTCCCATCGTCTTTCTAGCGAGTACATTCGGAGAGCTTTGAGGCTCTGCTTCAGCATTTCTGTTAAATTTTTTCTTCTTTTGTAATGTCGTCTGCGTTCTCTTTCTACGTTGGACCTTGTGTAGGATTTTTATTACTTAAACATTTTCCCATATAATGTTGTAAGTTCCTTGTTTATTTTCTCCGAGCCTATCCTTTTATTATTAAAATTTAATTTGTTGAATAGCCCTTCTCGCTTGTTGTTTCTCTTGGGCCTACTACCGTTATTAATGTTAGTTTCCACTTCAATGAGCAATGATATTGTTCGTGAATATGAGGTCCAGCGTGTTCTCATTCCTAATCGGTTCTGTAATCTGCTGACTGAGCGAGAATTTGTCACAGAATCTCAGTAGTTCTCTGACCTGTGATTGGTTATTTCCAGGTTGATTTCATGCTATAGTATTACTGTTTACTATTCTCCATTGTAAACTGGGTAGATTGAAGTCTCCAAGGAAGATAATATCTGGTACTGGGTTTGCTAGGTCACCAAGGCTATTTTCTATTTTGTGGATCTGCTCAGTGAATTCCTGAACTGTTGCATCTGGCAGTTTGTATATTAGAATAATAATTAGATTTATATTCTCTACCTTGATTCCAAGTACCTCTACCACCTCATTGGTCAAGTTCAGGAGCTCTGTGCATTCCAGCTCCTCTTTAATATACAGACCTACTCCTCCACTTGACCTAATTACTCCTACTCTAGTTGATTTGGTGGATACCTTTGTCACTTTTAACCCCACCCATACTGGTACACGTGTTGTTGCAGCTCCTTCTCGGGAAGCAGCTGTCCACTTAGCCTCGTTGTCCTGCATTGGGGAGACACCGGTTCGAATATCAAAAAATGCCTGGTTAAATAAATACCAGGATTGGCACAGTTATTCTCCCATACCATGTAGCGACTGGTGATAAGGAACTTAAAGACTACCATAATAAACATGTCCTTGAGGCCCAAGGCCATTCTATCCTCCTTATTAATATGTTACTCGCTCTCCCTCGTGGTCGTCGTGGCCAGTCTCTTTGTGTAATGAAAATCACTTTTGATAGGTCCTTTCCGTCTTCCGTAACTCTTGGTGCCAGATGCTGTATTCAGGAGTACATCTGCTCTTCTCGCCTCTTCCCTCTGTGGTGTCACCTTGTCATGGTGAGGGGCTCATGTACACCACCCTGGGACTAGTGAGGGTTGCCTTTGCCCCCTCTCCTGTCCCCTCTTTGTGTGTTGTACATGCAGATGGGCACCACGATGGGCTTGTACATGCAGATGTACATGTACAGTACATGATGTACATGTACAGTACATGATGTACATGTACAGTACATGTACATGCAGATGGGCACCAAGATGGGCTTGTGAGCCATCGGACTGCCCGCTGGAGGGGTAGCCCTGAGTGGATGGCTGGGTGTCCAGGCTGGGGCAATAGGGGGAGTGGGGTCTTTGCACCAGTGTGGGAGAATGAACTATGCAGTAGGACTCCTTGTTAAAAAGGGGGGAGGCACCGCTGGGGACGATGCACCCTTCCTGCACTGGCCCGCGCTCAGCCTCCCTGGCTGCCCTGGTAGGTGGTATCCCTTGGTTCCAGGCCCCAAACTTTTAGAAAGACTGCTGTATGGATAATGAAACGACTTCTCTTTCCCAGGCTTATGGGGGGTGGGTGACCAGGCCCCTGAGTCGGACTGTGCTGGAAGACTGGGCTCTGTAGCCCCCGCTACATTGGGCCCAGACTGGACTACTCCCCCGCTCCCCTTCCTCTTCTGTGGTTGGGTTGAGCCCCAAGCCCCCTGTGGTGACTACCTCGTCCCCTAGTACGATTCCATCTCTCATTGTGACTACTGCACCTTATGACCCCCCTCTCTCTCTCTAGAGGGTTCTCACCACCGTCCCCGCCATGGCTGCTCTCGCATGCTTCCTTCCCATACCAATTCATACCATGCCTTGTTTGATCTTGCTATGTGGACTAAGTACTTTGACCTCCATCATTTAGATTCTACTCCTGACAATTTCTCCCTCCATAGGCACCTTGTTGATTCAGTAGATGCCTCTGTTACTTTTAACCCCACCCATCTCGGTACGCATGTTGTTGCTGCTTCTTCTTGGGATGCAGCTGTCCACTTGGCGCCTTTGTCCTACATTGAGGTGACCCCCCCTGTTCGGGTCTCCAAGAATGCTCAGTTAAGTGCCAGTGTTGGCACTGTTCTCCTCCCACACCATGTTACAACCGGTATTAGGAACCTTAAGGACTGCCACGAGGATATTAAACATGTCCTCGAGGCTCAAGACCATTCTGTTCTCCAGGTTTACACGTTCACGACCCCCTCGTGGCCGTCGCCGTCTGTCCCTTCGGCTTGTGAAAATTACCTTTGATGGTTGGACACTTCCGCCCTCTGTTATTCTTGCTGGTGCCAGATGCTCCATTCAGGAGTACATACCCTCTTCTCGGCTTTGTAATAAATGCTGGAAGTTCGGACATGGTGCCCTCAAATGCTCCAGTATTCTCTCTCTGTCTGCCCTATGTGTGGGAACGAAGGTCACTTTAAGTCGGAGTGCACTTCTCCCCAGGCTCGCTGCCTCAATTACGGTGATGCCCACCCTACCTTCTCTCGCGCGTGTATCCATTACAAACATGAGGCAGCTGTCCTCAACTTGAAGCACTGGGAACATTTGTCTTTTCCTGAGGCGAGGCGCCAAGTTCACCATCCCCCTCCTTCCCCTTTCGCTGGGGTTTCTTACGCTCACGTGTTGCACTCTTCCTCTCCTCGTCCTTCCCACCTTCCTCAGTCTCACAACAGTTTCCAGGCCTTAGACCCAGATACGCTCACCGCCTGCTCCCCTGTTCCTTTACATTCTGACCCGAAGGGTCCCCCTCCTGGTTCTCTGTCTGGGGTTCCCCTTCTTTCTACCCAGTCTGTCATGTCTCCTGTGTCTTCTTTCTCAACTCCCTTTGATCCTCCTTCCCATCCTTCTCCTCTCTCTCTTAGCTCTCCACGCCGCCTGTCTGTGCAGGCTGATGTCCATCCTTCTCCTAGTGATCATCGTGTTGTTCGCTCTCATTCTTCTTCTGTTGAGACGTTTGAGTCTGTTGCCCAGTACGTTGCTGCTGGAACACCTGTCTCTGAGTTAGAAGCGAAAGCCTGGCTTATCTCCTTCCTCCTCCCTGGCTGGTAAGAAAGCTTCACTTTCATCCTCGCCCCCTACCTCTGACTATCACTCCACCTCTCCCATTTCGGTGGTCGAGCCCCCTGTTCCTGCTTTGGAGGTTTCTTTGGCCCCTGCTACCCTCTCGGTTCCTGCCCTTGCTGAGGTGTGCTCCCCGGTTTCTGCCCCTCCTGCTGTCCTTGACAGTCCCTCTCGGTTGCCTCCTCCTCTGGACCCTGCTCATCTGCCTGTGGTCTGTCCTCCCACTCCCTTCCCTCCATCTTTACTCAGTTTACCCATGCCCACTATCCCTGACTTCGCTGACCCTGATCCTGATCCTGCACTTCTTTGACATGCTGTGTTCCATTTTAACCTTTTTTCTTCATTGTTCTCTGTTCCTGTCCTTTCTCTTTTTGTCAATGTCTATTCTTCAATGGAATATTCATGGATATTATGCCAATTTCCATAAACTCCAACTTTTGATTTCACAGTTTTCGCTCCTTTGTGTCTGTCTCTAGGAGCCGATGCTTGGTGCTCGTCCTGGTCGCTTCCGTGATTATTCCTTTCTCTCCCCCTGCCCCCCCCCCCCCTTCAGATTTTGCTGGGACCAATAACTTTTCTGCTTTTGATTCGTTCTGATGTTCCCTTCATCCCCTTACTTTTTCCATCACCTCTTTAATGTTCTGTTGCCCGTGTCTTTGTGCGTAAATGGTACACAGTTTGTTCCATTTATCTCCCCCCAAATGTGCCCCTTTCTCTTCCCGATCTTAAACACCTAGTGGACTCCTTGCCAGAGTCTGTGCTCCTGCTGGGTGATTTCAGTTGTCGACATACCCTCTGGGGTGATGTTCTGACAAGCACCCGAGGTCGCCTTCTCGAACCGCTCATCCTCTCTTCTTCCCTGTCTCTAAGGAATTCTGATGAGCCCACTCATTTGGACTCTTGGACTACACCCTTTCCTGTCTTGATTTTTTCTTTGCTCGTTGTCTCTTTACTTGAATTTCACATGGCAGGTTCTTGATGACTTCCATGGCAGTGACCATTTCCCCTTCCTTGTTACCTTTTTCTTTTCACCCTCCCCTCTCCTTCCCTAGGTGGCGGTTTGCCGAGGCTGACTGGCATCAATTTACCCTCTGTGCTACTCTCCAACCTCTCCATTTTGCTTCTCCCTCGCGCCCTCCTCCTTTTTCATGACACCGTCTTCGATGCTGCCCTCCACTCTTTTCCTCGCTCTACCTCTCAGGAAACATGGAAGTGCGTTCCCTGGTGGAATGTGGACTGTGCTTGGGCTGTCCGCTATAAGCGTGCAGCCTGGAAGAGACACCGCTGCCGGCAGATGGCTGATTCTTGTCTTTTGTTTCGGAAGGCGAGTTCAGTGGTCCGTAGGACCATCTGTACAGGTAAACGTGAGTGTTGGAGGTCTTATGTTTCCACCATTACGTCCGAAAATACTCTGACGCAGATCTGGAAGGGTATCCGCAAGATAGTGGGTAAGTTTGCTTCTGATGTCTCGCCGGTCCTCCACCTCCGTGGTACTCTTGTGGTGGACCCGTTGCACGTTGCGACCGAACTGGGTTCCCACTTTTCGTCTGTTAGCTCTGGTTCTCATCTTCCTTAATCTTTCCTTCTTCGTAAGCCTGTTCTTGAATCTCGTCCTTTAGATTTCTGCACTCATCTCAGCCTTCCCTATAACGATCCCTTCTCTCTGAACTTAAGTCTGCCCGGTCCCTCTGTGGTTCTATGGCAGTGGGTTCCGATGGCATTCATTATGAGATGCTTCGCCATCTCCATCTGTGCATGTCTCGGTATTTACTGAGTCTGTATAATCGGGTCCGAGAGTCGTCTTCAGTACCTGAGGACTGGCTTGATGCCGTTGTCCTCCCCGTCCTCCCTGTTATGTTTCCAGGGTCTCTCGGGACATTCCCTAAGGACTTCCACCCTATTGCCCTCATGAGTTGTCTGCAAACTCTTTTGAACGTATGCTTAACGTTTGTCTGATGTGGTTTTTAGAACACTCACCACCTCTCCCCTTCTTAATTTGGTTTTCGCAAATGCCGCAGCACAACAGATGTCCTGGTGAACTTGGAGGTCTATATTTGTACTGCTTTAGCTGCGAAGACCTCTGTTGTTGCTGTCTTCTTTGACCTGGAAAAGGCTTATGACACCACCTGAAGATATCATATTCTGTCACAACTTCATTCATCTTGCCTTCGTGGTAATCTCCCTCTCTTCCTCCAAAGCTTTATCTCTCGTTTCTTTCGAGTTAGGCTTAGTGCCACACTCTCTGCCCCTTTTAGGCAATATGAGGGTGTACCCCAAGGTAGTGTTCTGAGCACTACTCTTTTTCTAGTTGCCCTCAAGGGTCTTTTTTTCCTCCCTTCTGGCGTTTGCTTCGCTCTCTATGTCGACGATGTTAACCTTTGCTGTCGGGATGATGATTCGCCGCTCCTTCAACAGTGGCTCCAACTTGTGATTGATGCCATGTCATCTTGGGCAACTGATCATGGCTTCAAGTTCTCTATGTCTAAGACTTGTGCTATGACTTTTACTCAGAAGCATGTCATTCTTTGTCCCTCTTTTGCTTTATGGTCATCCCCTTGTGTTCAGGGAGTCCACTAAGCTTTTGGGGTTAATCTTTGACACTCGTTTGTCTTAGAGCCTCATATCTCTTACCTCCGAGTTGAATGCTCCAAGACCCTTACCATCCTTAAGGTTTTGTCCCATACTTCTTGGGGAGCTGATAGCCGCACACTCCTCTCTTTACATTCGTCTCTCGTCCTGTCTAAACTCGATTATGGTTGCCCTGCTTACTCGTCTCCTTCTACTCTTCGTCGTCTTGTTGCTTTGCACCATACTGGGTTGCGCCTCAGCTCTGGTGCCTTTCGTTCGACTCCCACCCTCAACTTATATGTTGATATTGCCTTCCTATCTTTCCAGGATCGCCGTGATCGCTACTGTCTTTGATATCTTGCGCGGTCCTTGCAACATCCTTCCTCTCGCCTCTTGTCATGCTTTGACTTTTACCCCTCCTGTAGTTCCTCTTCTTCATCACTACCTCCCTCTTTTTCGTCTCGTCTTTATTTAGATTTCATGTGGTGGGTTCTTCGTGACCTCCATAACAGTGACCATTTCCCCATCCTTGTCACTTTTTCTTTTTTCACCCTTCTCTCTCCTTCCCTAGGTGGCAGTTTGCCAAGGCTGACTGGAATCTATTCACTCTACATGCTACTCTTTCTGACCTCTCCTATCTGCCTCATCGTCGAGCCCTACTCCTTTTTCATCACACCATATTAGATGCTGCCCTCCACTCTATTCCTTGCTCTACCTCCAGGGGCATGCGGAAGTGCGTTCCCAGGTGGAATGCTGGGTGTTTCGACTGTCCTCTGTAAGAGTGCAGCCTGGAAGAAAGACAGATGCAGACAGACGGCTGTTTTCTTTTGTTTTATAAGGTGACTGCGGTCCGTACGGTTAAACTTGAGAGTTGGAAATCTTTTGTCTCCACCATTACGTCTGATATTCCTCTGCCCCAGATCTGGAAGAAAATCCGTAAGATTGCGAGTCAGTTTGTTCCAGATGTCTCACCAGTCCTTCACTTCCATGGTTCTATTGTGGCGGATCCTGTGTCAGTTGCCACCGAACTGTATTCCCCTTTTTTCAACTGGTGGCTCCAGTTCTAGTCTTCCTCCATCTTTCCTTATTCGTAAGCACCTTCATGAATCTTGTCCTATAGATTTTCGCACGCATCTCCAGCTTCTCTATAATGATCTCTCTCTCCGAACACCAGTCTGCCCTGACTCTCTGCGGTTCTATGGCAGCGGCCTCAGAAAGCGAAACATCTAATGAATGTCACCTCTCTCAATGCATGGTTTCAGTATATACTGAATCTGTTAAACCATATCTGGCAGTCATCATCTATCCCGGAGGACTGGCTTCAGGTGGTGGTTTTTTCCTATTCAGAAACCAGGGTCTCCAGGGACAGCTGCTAAGGACATCTGCCCCATTGCCCTCAAGAGTTGCGTCTGCAAACTCTTTGAACGTATGTTCAATGTCCTTATGATGTACTTGGAACACTATCGCCACCACTTACCTTCTCAATTTGGCTTTTGCATGTGTCATGACTGATGTTTTGGTGAACATGGTCTATATATGTACTGCTTTTGCTGCAAAGACCTCTGTTGTTGCTGTCCTTTTTTTGAACTGAAAAAGGCATATGACACCACCTGGAGATACCATATTTTGTCCCAACTCCATTCGTGGTAATCTCCTCCTCTTCCTACGAAGCTTCCGCTCTAATCGTTCCTTTAGTGATGGTTTGTACCATTCTGCCTCTTTACGGCAATATGAAGGTGTACCCCACAGTAGTGTTCTGAGCACTTACTAATTTTCCTGGTTGCCCTCAGTGGTCTTCTTTACTCCCTTCCCTCTGGAATCTCATCAGCTCTCTATGTTGACAACCTTACCCATTGCTGTCAAGGTGATGACTTGCCTTTCCTTCAACGACGACTTCAACTTGCGATTGATGCCGTGTCATCCTGGGCCACCAATCATGGCATCAAGTTCTCTACAACTAAAACTTTTGCGATGACTTTTACTCGGAAGAAGGTCGTTCTTCATCCCCCTTTGTCACTTTATGGTAATCCCCTTTTGTGCAAAGATTTTGCTAAACTTATGGAGTTAATCTTTGAAACTCGTTTGTTTTGGTCTCCCCATATCTCTAACCTCTGAGTTGGATGCTCTAAGGTCCTTAACTTACTTAAGGTAAGTTATACTTCCTTGGGAGCTGATACGAGCACGCTCCACCTTCGTGCTGTCTAAACTCAAGTATGGTTGTCTTGCTTACTCGTCTGCCTCTCCTACTCTATGCTGTCTTGATGCTCTGCACCATAATGGGTTATGCCTCAGCTCTGGTGCCTTGCGTTTGACTCCTACCCTAAGCCGGTATGATGAAACAGGCATACTGTATCTACAGGATCGCCATGATCGCTACTGTCTTTGCTACATTGCACAGTCCCAACAACACCCTCCTCACTCTCGCTTATGTCGTACTTTTCCTTGCACACTTTTCTTCACACTTCCGCTCCATTTCCGTCTTCACAGATGGGGTCAAAGTCTGCAGATGGTGTAGCCTACTCTGTTGTTTTTCCTGACCACACCTATGTGTCACCTGCATCCAGAGACTAGCATCTCCACAGCAGAACTTTGTGCTATTTTGTATGCTCTTTGTCAACAGCTTTCGTGCTGACAATTTTCCTTTATTGTTGTAGTTGACTCTCATAGTGCCCTCATGGCTCTGGAGCCCTTTAATCCAGTTCATGCGGTTGTAGTCGAAATTCAACATTGGCTGTTTCTTATCTCCAATAGATTTAGGACAGTGGAATTTTGCCGGTTTCCCAGCCATATTTGTGTGTCCTTAAATGAGCGTGCGGACTCCTTGTCCCTAAGGAGGCTATCTGCACTTGGCCCATCTCCCTTAAAGGTGTTCCTTATTCTGACTTCTACCCAGTTATTCATTCCTCCATCCTTACCCATTGGCAGGATTGTTGGTCTTCTGTTACTCGTGACAAACTGCATACTCTTGAAGGTAGTGTGTCCCCATGGCCCTTCTCCCATCACCATAATTGGTGGTGAGAAATGGCTCTGATTACGTATTAGCCATATGAGATTACGTATTAGCCATAAATGTTTAATTCATAGGCACTTAATGGAGCGCCGCCCTGCTCTTTATTTTCCAAACTGCATTGTCCCTCTTACGGTCGTGCATATCCTTGTTGAATGTCCTGACTTCCAGGAGGTGTGTGTGTCTTGTTTCCTGACTGTCCCTCGTGGTCACTTGTTCCTCGATAGAATCCTTGAGGAATCATATACCTTTGATATTGTTTGCCTTATGCACTTTTGTTCTCGAATTGGCATCCTTAGTGATATTTACCATTTTTTTTATATCCCACACAGTTGATGGTGCTTCGTAGCCTTCCGGGCTTGGTGCCCTCTTTTGATAATTACTTGCGTACTCTTTCTCATCTACATTAATGACATTCCGAATACCTCTCAATACCTCAAGCCAGTTTTATTGGCTGTTTACACAACCCTCATTTTCTCCAATCCTAAGAATTGGCAGTATCCAGATTGATAATAAAGTAGATGGTAAATTCCATGATGTTCTCATTGATAAAAAGCTGAAATACCAGTGTCACATACAAATTATAGCTAAAAAATATTATAAAATCACATGGCATCCTTTTCTAAATCAGATATTATGTACGTCACCCTCTACCTTGGTTAAGCTTTATTGGCCTCTCATCTGTCCTTATCACAATTTTGGTATCATTGCCTGGGGTTCTCCCTAAATTATCTAAGATCTCTAATTACTCAAGACAAATCATCAATTATAACAATAACAAACTGAAGCCACAGACAGCATTCTGCCCCCCCCCCCTTTCTTAAATCTAAATCATTGAATATTTTAGATATTAAGTCAAAGTCACTTCACACCCTATCAAGTGCACTATATATATATATATATATATATATATATATATATATATATATATATATATATATATATATATATATATATATATATAATATGAAACACTGTACTACAATGCTAAACCTGTATTTAAATACATGGTAGGGGGCTATAACAGAATCTTTGAAATCCACACTAATTTTAATTTTGCCCCGAGGGGCGAGTTTATTGGGCAGCGCCACTCCTCTTGTGAGTGAACATACCGCCATAGCAGAATGTACAACACTCCCCAATAGGAAGAAAACCCGCTGGGTTGTTCATCCTGTCACTTGTACCCAGACACAGCTGGGACTTGCTTAACTGTCTCAAGTGAACAGCTCCTCAAACAAGAAGATTAACATTTATCAACCCTTAAAAGCTTACGTTATCTTGCGGGTGCAAAATTGGGAAATCTTTTAAGAACAGTATCAATATTTGACAAAAAGTGTTTTCCTAACTCAAACAATGTGGGGTTTATTATTCTACAGTTATTCCTAATGTCTCTCAGGTGTTCACATTCACGTAGATAGTGGTCAAGGCGGTGTCCATCACTCTCACCACAGATGCTGCAACTTCGCTGATCAACTGTTGTTTCCATTCCTAGAAACAAATATTTATTTGATATTCCAAGAGTGCGACTTAGCCAAAGTGGAAATATTCCACAAATCAAGAGTCCCAAAATGTAAAATGTTCTTCCCAATAACATCAAAGACTGTCAGTCTCTCAACCAGTTTAAGAGAGAAACTAAGTACTACCTAATAAATGCCATGTAACCTACCTTACCTACTGATTGTCAACCTATGTCTTGCTATTATTAAACAATAATGAATAATGACTGAACTTGTAATACTGCTATATGCCAAGTAAACAAAAAAGTTACCATGTTTATTTAGTTAAAATTACCATCGGCTGTTCTGTTGCAGTTTTGCTGTTCCGTTCAACATGTAATTATTGTCATTCTTTTTATTTTTTCTACTTTTGTTCAACTTTTGCTTTTCATCTCAATTATTTTTAGCAATTATTTTTAAGTGTTTATCCACAGCATGTCTGAAACACTGTGCAGATTAGTGGCGTTAGGCATAGTATATTCTTGCTTTATCTAGACATCCAATATTGTGCTTGTAACCCATTTTCTATGTACGTTTCTCAAAAAAACATTATCATCTTTAGCATTATCATTATGTTAAACAAGAATAACTTATGGAATAGTATAGTGAAAGGATAGAAGAGTGGGGAATATAATATGTGATTTTTGAGAATATACTAACACTTTGAGACTTTGCCTGTGTACTGTATGTGAGTGTTTCAATTTAGTCTCTTGTTTATGTATAGGCCAAGGAACTTTTTCATCATTTTTAATGGTAATGTTGACATTATATATTTGAAGGTGAATTTCATTTGATAATTTACTTCCAAATACAATGTAATAGGTATTCTCTATATTTAGTTTGTTGGTTGACATCCAACCACATCCATTTTGTTTCAATTTGTTGTTTACAAAATTACTTATTGTGTGATGCATTGGAGTTTGAATAGATGAAGGCAGTATCGCCAGCAAATAGTATTGGTTTAAGGATGTTAGAGACATTTGGTAAATCATTGATGTATATAAGCAATAGGAGAGGTTCTAAGATGCTGCCCTGTGGCACTCCTACGGTTACAGTAGAGATGTGGGGGGGGGGGGGTTATGTCATTAATGGCTACATATTGGTGTCTATCATTAAGATATGATAGAATATAGTTATCAGGAAGGCCTCAGATTCTGTAATGATTAAGTTTAAGTAAAAGGTAGGTATGGCTTACAGTATCAAAGCCTGACTGTCAATTATATTAACCTGAATCTGGCAGTTATATTACCCTGAGACTGGCAATTA
Source organism: Procambarus clarkii (assembly GCF_040958095.1). NCBI lineage: Eukaryota > Metazoa > Arthropoda > Malacostraca > Decapoda > Cambaridae > Procambarus > Procambarus clarkii. Next base: position 97,316 of record NW_027189532.1, on the reverse strand, counting down.
TAAAACTCATATACCTGTATATATATATATATATATATATATATATATATATATATATATATATATATATATATATATATATATATATATATATATATATATATATATAAATAGCATAAATATGTTAATTACATTATCTTGAATCGGGCAGTTTCATATTTATATATGTATATATGAATCTGGCAATTATATATATATAAGTAGCAAGCAATTCTATATATATATATATATATATATATATATATATATATATATATATATATATATATATATATATATATATACATATTTTATTAAATATGACCGAAAAAGTAAGATTAATAATTCTAACACGAATTTTCTCAATCTTTCGTACATTATGCTTCACTGTTGGAGGTAAATCAAAAATCACTTCTCCAAAATTCATTTTTATTTCTAGTCTGACGCGACACGGGCGCGTTTCGTAAAACTTATTACATTTTCAAAGACTTCACAAATACACAACTGATTAGAACTTGCGTTTCCCTGATTTTATATCTACATTTGAGTGAGGTGGGAAGGGTGATGTGGCATTACATTTGAGTGAGGTGGGAAGGATGATGTGGCATTAGAGGATATTAATAGGGTATTAAAAGTATCAACACAAGACAGAACACGAAACAATGGATATTGAATAGAAGTGTTTGTAGAAAGCCTATTGGTCCATATTTCTTGATGCTTCTATATTGGAGCGGAGTCTTGAGGTGGGTAGAATATAGTTGTGCAATAATTGGCTGTTGATTGCTATATATATACATATATATATATATATATATATATATATATATATATACATATATATATATATATATATATATATATATATATATATATATATATATATATATATATATATATATATATATACAGTACTGTATATGAATCTGGCAATAATATTAGCCTGATTCTGATATTTGTATTATCTTGTATCTGGTATTTTATAAACCAAAACTTTGCATATATATGAGTGACTCCAGAATTTGTATTATAATGCGGAGTATTTCATCAAAAGCTTAATTACTAATATTTATTTCATTTGTTTACAGATGCCTTAATCTGACAATTTATTAATATAAAAGAATGTCTGCTTTTAAATTAGTGATTTAAAAAATTTGATGTAAAGTCCTTAGTTTGAATATTGTTTAATTGATAAGTATATTTATGATCATTATTGGCCTGTATTATGAGGTGTAGGAGTAACCTATATGGTTTTCATTGGTCGTTTAATTTCTTGTCTTGATGGATGTGAATGATGTTTAATTATTATTTATTTAGGCTCTATTATTAGTTCAGATTATTTATAGATAGAATAATGTGCAATAGATGGCTCTTAAAACCTGTTAATTATTATATTATTATTACTTGACAATTGTCTCAACATTCCAATTTACTGTCCTCTTACTATAAGTGTTGTTTTAATTAGCACATAAATGATCTTCACGTAATATGGTTTATTTACCCCCATGACAATGTTTCAGTATTTGTAAAGTTATAATTCCCGGTTATTAAGGTAATTAGAGAAATAACAAACCCTGAATATATGAACGTTAAAAGCATTTTGGTATGTGCAAAATATTCTTGTTTTGCAAGAACACTGGCTTACATCTTATGAATATCAAAACCACTTTAAATTTATTGATAGTTCTTTTTCCACTGCCAGTATTGACATGTCTATTGACTGGTCAGGTCTTGGAAGACCCTATGGTGCTGCTGCTATCCTGGGCATAACAATATGCAATGTAAAGTTGAGGTTGTCAATATTGTATCAGGGCTCACTCCTGCTATACTTTTGTCCTATAGTTATCTGGAGATGATTTCGGGGCTTATCCCCCATGGCCCGGTCCTCGACCAGGCCTCCTTTTTGTTACACAATCCCAAGGAAGCAGCCTGTAACAGCTGTCTATCTCTCAGGTACATATTTACTGCTAGGTGAACAGACTCATCAGGATGAAAGAAACTCTGCCCATTTGTTTCCGCCTCCACCAAGGATCGAACCTGGAACCTCAGGACTATGAATCTGATGCACTGTCCACTCAGTTGTCAGGGGCCTGAAAGGTGCTCAGCAGTATTTGATTATGTGTGTGTGTATATGCATGTTTCACAAGCAATATCAACTGTGCAGATGAGTATGGAAATATATGATCAGAAATATATCAATTGACTAATTTGTATCATAATGCTGAACTCATGGGGTGGTAGGTGATTTTTAACACTGATTTTACTCGCTAAGATGTATACTTAAATTTGTTTAATGAATTCATGAATTCTGAAAATTTACATAATCCTGCTATTAATGATTTATTTACTATTACTATAGCTTTATGTCATGAGATAGGAATGGAAGGTCTCATATTGATCATTTTCTTATTGATGATATAACTGGTCACACCTTTAAGTATAAGGCTGTCAGTGATGACAACCTGTCCTGGTATCATCCTGCCATGGCCACCTCCAATATACCTCACTCACAAGTTGCTGCTGCCAAAGATAACATAAACCTCCCTAGAACACACCTAAACGTAGGAAGGCCACTCTTGCTGACCTGGATAAGTTTAAATGCCTGCTTAACGAATACTCAAATCATAAGTGATGCAATTGCTTGCAATATTATTCAGTGCAATTTGCATCAGAACAATCTCAAGGACTTTTTCACATCAGTCGTTTCAGTGCTAGATAGGGCAGGGGAAGAGAGTATTTATCTTATAACCAATAAAAGAAGTAGTATGCCAGGTTGGAATAATCATGTTAGGGAATTTCAAAGTAGATCTACCTCTTGGCATAACCTACAGAAAGATGAAGGGTGCTCCAGATCTTTTGGAAAACTCTATGGGAAGTTGCTGGGTGCTCCAGACCATTTGACATAACCTACGGAAATATGCAGGGTGTCCCAGACCTTTTGGCATAACCCACAAAAAGATGCAGGGTACTGCGGACGTTTTGGCACGACCTACGGAAAGAGGCAGCAGGCCCTAAACCTTTTGGCATAATCTGCGGAAAGAAGCAGGGGGCCCCAGAGACGGTTGGTGGCCCCAGCTCAGGTGTGGCACCAGGGCTCAATATCATCAAGAAAGAGGATTAAGAAAGAGAAAGATAATATTGTGAGATCAAAAGTAGTCGATAATCTTTCAAGGAAAAAGTTTTATGATTTTTTGGGTGAAATTAGAAAAAAAGGATCATGCAGAGGAGTAACAAAAGTTATAGATGATGTCTCCGGGGCCCATTAATATATGAAATGGTTTAAAAGAAAAATCTTTAACATTGTAGAACACTGCGAGGTGCAGGACAGATGAGACTGAAACTGACCTAATTACAGCTGTATGTGAAGCCTGCATGAACCCTGCCCCCCCCCTAATGTTAAACACCTGCACACAGTAACCCATGTAATGGTTGAGAAAACTTAGAAAGCTAAACAATAGGAATTATGATATTTTACAAAATTATGATAAAATACAGTAATATATTATGATATATTACTGTATTTTATTTATTATTTTTGTATACAAGGGTTCTTACATTCTTGTACAGCCAATAGCACGCATAGCGTTATGGGTGAATGTTTATGTGTCTTACAGGCTCTCTCTCCCATGATACATCACCACCATGTGTCTTACAGGCACACTCTCCCATGGTACATCACCACTATGTGTCTTACAGGCTCTCTCTCCCATGATACATCACCACCATGTGTCTTACAGGCACACTCTCCCATGGTACATCACCACTATGTGTCTTACAGGCACACTCTCCCATGGTACATCACCACCATGTGTCTTACAGGCACACTCTCCCATGGTACATCACCACCATGTGTCTTACAGGCTCTCTCTCCCATGGTACATCACCACGATGTGTCTTACAGGCACACTCTCCCAAGGTACATCACCACCATGTGTCTTACTGGCACACTCTCCCATGGTACATCACCACCATGTGTCTTACAGGCACACTCTCCCATGGTACATCACCACCATGTGTCTTACAGGCACACTCTCCCATGGTACATCACCACCATGTGTCTTACAGGCACACTCTCCCATGGTACATCACCACCATGTGTCTTACAGGCACACTCTCCCATGGCACATCACCACCATGTGTCTTACAGGCACACTCTCCCATGGTACATCACCACCATGTGTCTTACAGATGTTTATTCAGGTAAGGTATATACATACAAGTGATGTTACATTAATGGATTGATATATAGATAGAGCTAGTACATACAATGCCTAAAGCCACTATTACGCAATGCGTTTCGGGCAAGAAAAACAATAATATCTAGAACTTAATACTAATTGAGCATAAAGAATAAAAAGTGTTGAGAACAAATACAAATAAAGATAAAAAAAAAAAAAGGGGGAACATGACTGAAAAAGCAGTACAAATACAATAGGTTGACAAACAGTGTTGATTAAAAAAAAAGAAAATAAGACATGGGTTGACAATAGAGGAGTGAGGTAGGTTACAGGGAATTTATTAGGTAGTGTTTAGTTTTTATCTTAAACTGGTTGAGAGAGGTACAGTCTTTAACATGGTTGGGAAGGTCATTCCACATTCTGGGCCCCTTGATTTGCAGAGCATTTCTAGTTTGATTAAGTCGTACTCTAGGAATATCAAAACTGTATTTATTTCTGGTGTGGTGCTCATGGGTTCTGTTACAACCTTCTATGAAGCTTTTGAGAACAGGATTGGCATTATAGTTTAGCGTTTTATATATGTATAATACACATGAGAGAATGTGCAGTGACTTAATATCTAACATATTCAGAGATTTGAGTAGGGGTACCGAGTGATGTCTGGGGCCAGAGTTGGATATTGTTCTAATAGCAGCTTTGTGTTGGGTAATTAGAGGACGTAAGTGATTTTGGGTAGTAGAACCCCAAGCACAAATACCATAGTTGAGATATGGATAGATAAGGGAGTAATAGAGAGTCACCAGGGCAGGGCGTGGTACATAATATCTGATCTTAGAAAGAATGCCCACAGTTTTTGAAACTTTTTTTGATATATTTAGAATGTGTCCCTGGAAATTCAGCTTGTGGTCAATGAGAATGCCAAGGAATTTGCCATCTAATTTGTTACAAATTTGGGTATTGTTTATTTTGAGATTTATTTGACTAGAGGATTTATTGCCAAACAGAATATAGAAAGTTTTGTCAATGTTAAGGGTGAGTTTGTTGGCAGTTAGCCAAAGATGGACTTTATTTAGCTCAGTATTTACTGTGGCATTTAGAGCAAGAGGGTCAGGACTGGAGTAAATGAAGGTTGTGTCGTCAGCAAATAGAATTGGTTTGAGGTGTTGGGAGGCATTTGGAAGGTCATTCATGTAGATGAGAAAGAGGAGAGGGCCAAGTATGCTGCCCTGAGGAACACCAATGTTGATGGGTAGGCACACTCTCCCATGGTACATCACCACCATGTGTCTTACAGGCACACTCTCCCATGGCACATCACCACCATGTGTCTTACAGGCTCTCTCTCCCATGGTACATCACCACCATGTGTCTTACAGGCACACTCTCCCATGGTACATCACCACCATGTGTCTTACAGGCACACTCTCCCATGGTACATCACCACCATGTGTCTTACAGGCACACTCTCTCATGGTACATCACCACCATGTGTCTTACAGGCACACTCTCCCATGGTACATTGACACCATGTGTCTTACAGGCACACTCTCCCATGGTACATCACCACCATGTGTCTTACAGGCACACTCTCCAATGGTACATCACCACCATGTGTCTTACAGGCACACTCTCCCATGGTACATCACCACCATGTGTCTTACAGGCACACTCTCCCATAGTACATTGACACCATGTGTCTTACAGACACACTCTCCCATGGTACATCACCACCATGTGTCTTACAGGCTCTCTCTCCCATGGTACATCACCACGATGTGTCTTACAGGCACACTCTCCCAAGGTACATCACCACCATGTGTCTTACTGGCACACTCTCCCATGGTACATCACCACCATGTGTCTTACAGGCACACTCTCCCATGGTACATCACCACCATGTGTCTTACAGGCACACTCTCCCATGGTACATCACCACCATGTGTCTTACAGGCACACTCTCCCATGGTACATCACCACCATGTGTCTTACAGGCACACTCTCCCATGGCACATCACCACCATGTGTCTTACAGGCACACTCTCCCATGGTACATCACCACCATGTGTCTTACAGATGTTTATTCAGGTAAGGTATATACATACAAGTGATGTTACATTAATGGATTGATATATAGATAGAGCTAGTACATACAATGCCTAAAGCCACTATTACGCAATGCGTTTCGGGCAAGAAAAACAATAATATCTAGAACTTAATACTAATTGAGCATAAAGAATAAAAAGTGTTGAGAACAAATACAAATAAAGATAAAAAAAAAAAAAGGGGGAACATGACTGAAAAAGCAGTACAAATACAATAGGTTGACAAACAGTGTTGATTAAAAAAAAAGAAAATAAGACATGGGTTGACAATAGAGGAGTGAGGTAGGTTACAGGGAATTTATTAGGTAGTGTTTAGTTTTTATCTTAAACTGGTTGAGAGAGGTACAGTCTTTAACATGGTTGGGAAGGTCATTCCACATTCTGGGCCCCTTGATTTGCAGAGCATTTCTAGTTTGATTAAGTCGTACTCTAGGAATATCAAAACTGTATTTATTTCTGGTGTGGTGCTCATGGGTTCTGTTACAACCTTCTATGAAGCTTTTGAGAACAGGATTGGCATTATAGTTTAGCGTTTTATATATGTATAATACACATGAGAGAATGTGCAGTGACTTAATATCTAACATATTCAGAGATTTGAGTAGGGGTACCGAGTGATGTCTGGGGCCAGAGTTGGATATTGTTCTAATAGCAGCTTTGTGTTGGGTAATTAGAGGACGTAAGTGATTTTGGGTAGTAGAACCCCAAGCACAAATACCATAGTTGAGATATGGATAGATAAGGGAGTAATAGAGAGTCACCAGGGCAGGGCGTGGTACATAATATCTGATCTTAGAAAGAATGCCCACAGTTTTTGAAACTTTTTTTGATATATTTAGAATGTGTCCCTGGAAATTCAGCTTGTGGTCAATGAGAATGCCAAGGAATTTGCCATCTAATTTGTTACAAATTTGGGTATTGTTTATTTTGAGATTTATTTGACTAGAGGATTTATTGCCAAACAGAATATAGAAAGTTTTGTCAATGTTAAGGGTGAGTTTGTTGGCAGTTAGCCAAAGATGGACTTTATTTAGCTCAGTATTTACTGTGGCATTTAGAGCAAGAGGGTCAGGACTGGAGTAAATGAAGGTTGTGTCGTCAGCAAATAGAATTGGTTTGAGGTGTTGGGAGGCATTTGGAAGGTCATTAATGTAGATGAGAAAGAGGAGAGGGCCAAGTATGCTGCCCTGAGGAACACCAATGTTGATGGGTAGGCACACTCTCCCATGGTACATCACCACCATGTGTCTTACAGGCACACTCTCCCATGGCACATCACCACCATGTATCTTACAGGCTCTCTCTCCCATGGTACATCACCACCATGTGTCTTACAGGCACACTCTCCCATGGTACATCACCACCATGTGTCTTACAGGCACACTCTCCCATGGTACATCACCACCATGTGTCTTACAGGCACACTCTCTCATGGTACATCACCACCATGTGTCTTACAGGCACACTCTCCCATGGTACATTGACACCATGTGTCTTACAGGCACACTCTCCCATGGTACATCACCACCATGTGTCTTACAGGCACACTCTCCAATGGTACATCACCACCATGTGTCTTACAGGCACACTCTCCCATGGTACATCACCACCATGTGTCTTACAGGCACACTCTCCCATAGTACATTGACACCATGTGTCTTACAGACACACTCTACCATGGTACATCACCGCCATGTGTCTTGACCTTGTCAAGCACAAGGCGAAGCTTGAAAAATTTCCGAGGTATGTCGCTAGACTAGTCCCAGAATTAGGAGGCATGAGTTACGAGGAAAGGCTGCGTGAAATACATCTCACGACACTAGAAGACAGAAGAGTAAAGGAAGGCATGATCACTACCTACAAAATTCTCAGAGGAATTGACAGGGTTGATAAAGATTAACTGTTTAACACGGGTAGTATGCGAACAAGGGGACACAGGTGGAAACCTGAGTATCCAAATGAACCACAGGGACATCAGAAGGAACTTTTTCAGTGTTAGAGTAGTTAACAGGTGGAATACACTAGGCAGTGATGTGGTGGAGGCTGACTCCATACACAGTTTTAAATGTAGATATGATAGAGCCCAGTAGGCTCAGAAATCTGTACACCAGTTGATTGACAGTTGAGAGGTGGGACCAAAGAGCCAGAGCTGTTGGATATTTCCAACACCGAATACAACACTGTTGTATTCTCATTACTTATTACTAACTATATTAATTATTGTAGTAAGTAAAATTAACAACACGTAGAATTCTCATGTACTAATAATTCCATCTGTACAGTCGGCTAGAATTCTCACGTCACCTGACGCCAGTATTGCGTCAGATTTCCTTACAGTAAACACATTATATCCAATGTATGTGAGAATTAAAATCGATTCTCTATAACTAAGGCATTCTGTATGATAACTAATTGCAGATGAATTGACTTCCAACTAAAAGCCGAATAGAGCGTTGGAGTCATAACGTTTATCTCGTAATAAAGCTAACGTCACCAGTGAATGCCATGGGGAGACATTAATTCCTCTCCCTTATATATTTACTATTCTTAAAGTGGTAAATAATAATAATTTCCTCCTCTAAATAATAAACCCGTCCAGTCTTCAACGTTTCAAGCGTAAATGCGAGAAATATTAATGTTCGTGACATAATTTGTTTTATGAACGCGCGACGCGGCGTGGGTTGAAGAGGACCAACTCAGTACACGTGTGGAGCCGCTCAGAGGCAGACCTGCGCATACCGTACTCACAAGGAGACGCCATTGCCCAGCCACTAGGGCAGACGTTATCCATCCTCAGATGAAAGTCGCCACTGTGAGGCGTGAATAACATTGCAGATAATATCTTCAGCTGGTGTCGGTGTCAGATAAGGAACCTTTTAACCTGGTTCTTGACGACACGTGACCAGCCAGCGAAGCGCGCCACTATCCAGGATAGGCTTAGACGGAGCCTGGGGACGCGAATTCCGGCAATCTTAAAACTTATACAGTGCCCTTTCAGCTAAGTATATTCCCTTTATGTGATGCATCTAGTAGCATCTAGTAAAGAGTTTTGTAGTAGCTGGGTGATTGACCGTTATGACGCATGATAACATCTAATAACAGGTGATTAAATTTTGTCACCTGTAACTCTCAATTTCTTGAATATAGAGATTCAGTAGTTAAATTAGTTGCTACTGTAAATATTTGTCTTGCAGCACGTGAGAAGAATTCTCCCTGCCGCCTTCTCCCATGTTAATCCGTCCCATTCGTCAGCCAACCGAGTCCAGAGAATAAGAGGAAACTCCATGGCTTGTCTAGAGGAATCATCATTAAGCTAAGATTTTATATTCTTTCATGAATCTATTGCAATTCTTTATGTGCAGAATTCCTCAGGATTAATATGTGTTTACTGTAACTCTCATTACTATACTTATAATCTATGTTCTCATTTATGGTAATGATATCAGTTTTAATATAAAATTTATAGGATTAGATAATTATTAATTGAATTAGTGAACGAACCACACTAATTCCTGGACGTACTTACCTCCAGTAATAACCCCCCAATGTAGGTGTTTGAGGGTTTGATTCATTTAATTATACAGCCCATTAATTATTTCTATGATCATATTCTCTAGTATTTTATCCATAGTTACTGGTTCATCTAGGAATTATCTAATGATCAGAAATTCTCAGTTTCCCTCTTTACTATAAAAGCGGGTGGTCCTTCGTAATTTAATTTACTACATTAATATTTAAATAATCACAATCAAGCCCCAAATATCCCACATTATGGTCCTTATCGAACCGGATAGGCATTAAATTTATAATTAAAATATTAACCATTAATAACTAATCCTTGTGTGACAGTTAGTCTAGATCACACTAACATATTGCTACTTTCACCTCATGTATAAGGTAGCTTTAGTGGGTCATAGCCAATTACCCACAACATTTAGACCTACAATTCATACTGAAGTAGAATCTTTAGGTCACCAAGAGCAACAGCTCATAACCTTATATTAATCACTAACACCAATTAAGTGTTAACCATTTAGGCTATACCAATGTTTCAATATATGGCTGTCAGCAGACTGTCCATTATAGCCTGAATCCATGTTATAGTTACTGCTTCACTCAAGTCAGTGGAACATTAACATTTAGGGATCCAGTATACTAATATAAATTACTGATCTCATACTAGTTAATTATTACTAACCCTGATAACATTTATTCCACAATTAGGAGTACATTCAGGAGTTAGATAATATTTACGGCAGTAGAATACTTGCCAAACACAATTAATTCCTTTGTGTTCATTTAATTTCTTATACACACAATTACACAAGTGTATATTATATAAAATACAAAAAAAACAAAAACACAGCACAATTATTTGCACATTACTGCACCATAATATAATCTTTGCCAACCTTCATTAGGTAGCAATTTAGGCTGTGATTGTGTTGAATCTGGCACAAGCACAGACTAAATATAGTTGTAGTTTCTCAAGTAGAAATTCTCACGACTAGGCTTGAGCTAGTTAGTGATATATATTATTCTTTGTGCTGACCCTATCAAGGGTGGGATTAACCATTTATTGTGTAATTATTTTATTGCATATTTCTATGTATGTCTTTGAGTGTTACTGTAAGTCTACTACCCATCCGAGGCTGATTTAGATGAGCTAAGCTGAGGAACACCTGTAGTGAGACCAAGGTACCACTCAAATCTTAGTTACTTATTATTAGGTAGGTAGCTAACCTCTAAATGAGGTAAATTACAACCAGCCTCAAGAAATATTAGGCTGTCAATACTTATACCTGCTCTACATCAAGGAGCAGACACTATAGCTATACCACTAGCTACATAAGCCCTATCAGGCTGTCAATAATTATACCTGCTCTACATCAAGGAGCAGACTATAGCTATACCACTAGCTACATAAGCCCTATCAGGCTCAATTTACCGCAAGAATGAATCCTTTAGAAAGGAATGCAAGATTCTTGACAGCTCTTCAACGTCCCTTAGGAAAACTGCTTATGAAATGTCATCTCTGTGTCGAAACTGACCCAGGTGACGTCTGTAGACTAGCAAGTTACATAAGGAGCGCCATCCAAAAGTATGATCATGTATAGACTGTAATCGAGTCCCACAGGAATTTACTCCAAGTCGGTCATACTGTCTCAGACCACTTACGTCTAACAGAATCTGATCTCGATAACTATGAACATTCCGTTCAAACCAGGTTAGACCGATATAAGGAAGTGCTTGCGAGACAAGATATTCCCGAGTGGGTAGATCAGATCATTAATAGACTTGTATCCAAGTTAACACTCAGTTCAGATGAAATACCTGAACTACCTCAAGACGAGGAGAATCCTCTAATTAATACTGATCACTACACAGGATCCATAACTGAAGTTCAACCTTCATTTTCTAACCTCTCATCTAATACAGCTTCATGTGATGATTTGTTTACAGAGTCTGACCAATTTTCAGACCACTCTTCTCAATGTTCCCTGGATTCTATAAGTTCAATACATAAGGCTACTGAATTAACTAGCTTATCACCAGAACCCAAAGAAACAAGTGAAGCTGCCGATGAAACAAGTGAAGCTGCAATGATCAGTGAATCTGAACCTGAAAATGACAAAGCTAATGCTGCAGCAGCAGTCGAAGCTGTAATCAAAGCTGAGGCTAAGCAAGAAGCCTTAAGCAACACAAGTAATGGTCACAATTGCTCCCAACAGCCTTCTAAAGTAAGTGCTAACAATGAGAAGACTATTATAAACCTTGTGCACCAATTATTAAATTTATCTTCACCAGAGCAATCAGTTGACTCTTTACAAGACTTTAGTTTTCAGCTTGAGTCACTGATAAATTCTTTCAGTAAAGAAGTGGATCACCCAACTACTGAGTGGATGACTAAAATTATCATCCAGAGAAAATTGTCTGGTGACACATTTAATAAATTATATGTATGCCAGAATGGTAATACCCTGTCAATGCAGGATATATTTACAGGTTTGCGTAATATGAGCAATCATACAGCAGACCAAGCAATTAATGCTAAATCTGAATGCACCAAAACTGTACCTACATCAGTTTCCTTGCCTGAAACTCCTAAAGTGACACTGTCACTAGGTAACAAAGGTGCTAATAATCCATGTAACAACAATCAGTCAAATACTGATTCATCAGTGAGGCCTAAGAGTCCCACAGGTGCTCCTAAGAGACCTAATAGTCCAAAGAGCACTCCCAAGAGCCTGTTAATGGTTCCCCAGAGTACACCAAGTACTCACAAGAGAATAAATAACAAGCAAATGCAAGCAGCAAAACCATCACAACCTGCAGGTACTGTTTTACCTAAAACGGTAACCCCTAAACGATCTGTAGGATGGGGAATGTGCTTGTTTTGCAATCAAAAACATTCTCTGTACAAATGTACTAATTATCCTAATAGAGACACAAGAGTCAGACGACTCAAACAGTTACACAAATGTACTAGGTGTCTCAAACCACATAATGTTAACAGCTGTGACACCCCACTGAACACCTGCAATAGGTGTAGAAGGGGCAAGCATCATGCTGCACTGTGCAAATTAGTTAGGACTAATTATGTCAATCCTAGAATAGGACGTAGAGAATCTACACCAGTACAGTGCTGCAAGGTGCGAGATGTGTACAGCGTAACTTCACAAGCATCTCAAGTGGATGCTGCTTTGCCTACTGCCCAACTTCAAGTGAAGAACAGAGGAGCCAAGATCACCATACCATACGTGGACTATTTGATCAAGGTTCCCAGAGAACTTTCATTACTCAAAGGGCAGCAGAGGCACTTAATTTACAACCAATAGGACAGGTAAAATTAAACTTGTCAGGGTCCATGATAAATCGAGGAACCCATGAATACTCCGTAGTTCAACCGCTTGTACGACTAGGTAGTCATGCCAAGGCTATCCAAGCCATTGTTGTAGATCAAATACCTTTAGACTTACATATTAAGGGTCTGGGGTACACAGCCCACTTCCTGCAGGAAGGTGAAATTAATTTGGCTGACAACAAGTTAACGTCTGACCGCCTTAACAATATAGATGTACTAGTAGGGGCCGACTACTATTACCAGTTCATAACTGGACATGTTAAACGATTGGGAATGAATATGCTCCAATCTGCAGGAGGCTACTTACTTACTGGTAAAGTTCTGAATGTGAACAAGCCTAAACCTGCCAACAATAATAAATTAGTCAGCAGTAAATCAATTCTCCAGCAGCAAGCTAAAAGGAGAGACACAGCTGAGTAATAAACTCAGATTGAATGTAGTGCAATTGATACTCGCCGAGATGTTTCATAGCTCTCAGTGAAAACCAATGGTCCGTACTCAAACAAGTACAAGTCACAGCGACCAAACCATTGAATTCACTGCAGACCTAGAATTATTCTCGACAAGTAGTAATTGACCACACTCAGTCTTCCGAGTTAAATTGTAATGTTGGGCTAGAGAATCTAGTACTTTCTAGGTAATTAATAATGTTAGGCTAGAGAATCTAGCACTCAATGCCACTGGCATTTCCTGAATTTAGTAATAAATTCACTAGGACCACTGGTCCACTATACTTGCGCTTAAAGGTTTGCCAAGAAAACCTTCTTAATACCATGTTTTCTGCACTAAGAGTTAGTGATAAATACTTGCATTAATTGTTTGAGTTGTTTTTTCTTTCGTTTCTGCTTATTTAGTGTAGGAACGCAGCACGAACAAACTTGCAAACTTACTAATATGTAAGTGAATTTACAGAGAACTAATATGTTTAATGCATTATCGTTAAACATTAGCATTGTTAATTAACATGCTTCCTGAGCTTAATATAGCTCCACCTTAGAATTAATGTAATAATATGAGTGCTTGTTCCCCATGCGCACGAGCTTAATATTGCTCGCCATGATAATTGAATGATGCAAAACTCCACCTCGTTAATTCGAGTTCACTGAACTCACCCTGTTAGCACTGTTAACGAGCTCACTGCAGCTCACCCTGTCAACACTGTTGACGAGTTCACTGTAACTCACCCTGTTAGCACTGCTAACGAGCTCACTGTAGCTCACCCTGTCAACACTGTTGACGAGTTCACTGTAACTCACCCTGTTAGCACTGCTAACGAGCTCACTGTAGCTCACCCTGTCAACACTGTTGACGAGTTCAATGTAACTCACCCTGTTAGCACTGCTAACGAGCTCACTGCAGCTCACCCTGTCAACACTGTTGACGAGTTCACTGCAACTCACCCTGTTAGCACTGCTAACGAGCTCACTGCAGCTCACCCTGTCAACACTGTTGACGAGTTCACTGTAACTCACCCTGTTAGCACTGCTAACGAGCTCACTGTAGCTCACCCTGTCAACACTGTTGACGAGCTCACTGCAGCTCACCCTGTCAACACTGTTGACGAGTTCACTGTAACTCACCCTGTTAGCACTGCTAACGAGCTCACCCTGTCAACACTGTTGACGAGTTCACTGTAACTCACCCTGTTAGCACTGCTAACGAGCTCACCCTGTCAACACTGTTGACGAGTTCACTGTAACTCACCCTGTTAGCACTGCTAACGAGCTCACTGTAGCTCACCCTGTCAACACTGTTGACGAGTTCACTGTAACTCACCCTGTTAGCACTGCTAACGAGCTCACCCTGTCAACACTGTTGACGAGTTCACTGTAACTCACCCTGTTAGCACTGCTAATGAGCTCACTGTAGCTCACCCTGTCAACACTGTAACTCACCCTGTTAGCACTGCTAACGAGCTCACTGTAGCTCACCCTGTCAACACTGTTGACGAGTTCACTGTAACTCACCCTGTTAGCACTGCTAGCGAGCTCACTGTAACTCACCCTGTCAACACTGTTGACGAGCTCACTGTAGCTCACCATGTTCACGAGTTCAATATAGCTCGACTTGTTAATGAGCTCAATACTGCTCACAATGTTAATTCGAGTACATTTTTGCTCACAATTAGCTTAGTCCCTTACTTAGGTAGGTTAGAAATTCAAACCATTTATTTAGGTAGGTTTAGGGACTTTAGTTAGTGTCAACTGAGTACTAGCCTAGTCTGTACTCACCATTAATTGCAGTTGACTATACTTATAGGGACTGATTTAATAAACTCAAATTCATGTAAAGGTGATTTCGTACTAACCAGTTTACAGTGTCAAGCCTATGAGCTGCCGTTTAATTAGCTCATAAGTCAGAATGACTAGGCTACTAATCTCACTGTCGACTCAGAATTTTCCTTGATTTAATGAATAAACTTTTCAGTTCTCTACTTCTATTATTTTAGCTAGTTAGCAAATTAATTGTGCCATCAGTCAGAATGACTACTGCACGGCAGTGCACATTAAATTCAATTTCCTCATTTGAATTTGAGGTGATCGTGATGCTGCGTGATGTTATTGTCTAGTAACTCAATAGTTACAAGTCACAGCGACCCTAGACAGTCACCTTACTGTAGTGTCATAGTCTCCTTGATCTTAAATGACTAATAATACTTTACTGTATAATCATACAATAGTGTTATCAGTTCTTAGGAACTTATTCTGAGTTTACCTACGATTCAGCCGCTACGTAATACACCATTACATGTCACTGCGACCCTAGTTGTTGAGTTTATTGTGAGCTTTAGAGTGTTCCTGATTGCCGATAACTTAATCATTTAATGTTTCAATATTTCATGCATGTTTCCACTAAGGGAAACAGCAAGCCTATTACAACTCTGAAGAAGAGTAATTTCCTTCACTTCCCACTGAGATAACTATGATGATACTACGATGTGATGTCACGTAACAAAACATTACATGTCACTATGACCCAGGATATCGCATCACCGTAGATTCTGTTAGTTTAAATTGGGAGAGTTAAATTCTATAAATATTGTGTAGGCTACAAGCAACATGTTTCATTTGACATGTAAATAGCAAGACTCAAGTTCTTGTAAGCCCTTGATAAATCCGGGACGTTTGTTATGTGTGTACTAACATACTAACATATTAAGATACTAATGTACTAATCTTAATATCACTTTGGGATAGGTCAGTACTACACAGTACACTACGACCCTAGAATCCTCCCCCCGGAGTTATGTTGGATATTTCCAACACCGAATACAACACTGTTGTATTCTCATTACTTATTACTATATTAATTATTGTAGTAAGTAAAATTAACAACACGTAGAATTCTCATGTACTAATAATTCCATCTGTACAGTAGGCTAGAATTCTCACGTCACCTGATGCCAGTATTGCGTCAGATTTCCTTACAGTAAACACATTATATCCAATGTATGTGAGAATTAAATTCGATTCTCTATAACTAAGGCATTCTGTATGATAACTAATTGCAGATGAATTGACTTCCAACTAAAAGCCGAATAGAGCGTTGGAGTCATAACGTTTATCTCGTAATAAAGCTAACGTCACCAGTGAATGCCATGGGGAGACATTAATTCCTCTCCCTTATATATTTACTATTCTTAAAGTGGTAAATAATAATAATTTCCTCCTCTAAATAATAAACCCGTCCAGTCTTCAACGTTTCAAGCGTAAATGCGAGAAATATTAATGTTCGTGACATAATTTGTTTTATGAACGCGCGACGCGGCGTGGGTTGAAGAGGACCAACTCAGTACACGTTTGGAGCCGCTCAGAGGCAGACCTGCGCATACCGTACTCACAAGGAGACGCCATTGCCCAGCCACTAGGGCAGACGTTATCCATCCTCAGATGAAAGTCGCCACTGTAAGGCGTGAATAACCTTGCAGATAATATCTTCAGCTGGTGTCGGTGTCAGATAAGGAACCTTTTAACCTGGTTCTTGACGACACGTGACCAGCCAGCGAAGCGCGCCACTATCCAGGATAGGCTTAGCCGGAGCCTGGGGACGCGAATTCCGGCAATCTTAAAACTTATACAGTGCCCTTTCAGCTAAGTATATTCCCTTTATGTGATGCATCTAGTAAAGAGTTTTGTAGTAGCTGGGTGATTGACCGTTATGACGCATGATAACATCTAATAACAGGTGATTAAATTTTGTCACCTGTAACTCTCAATTTCTTGAATATAGAGATTCAGTAGTTAAATTAGTTGCTACTGTAAATATTTGTCTTGCAGCACGTGAGAAGAATTCTTCCTGCCGCCTTCTCCCATGTTAATCCGTCCCATTCGTCAGCCAACCGAGTCCAGAGAATAAGAGGAAACTCCATGGCTTGTCTAGAGGAATCATCATTAAGCTAAGATTTTATATTCTTTCATGAATCTATTGCAATTCTTTATGTGCAGAATTCCTCAGGATTAATATGTGTTTACTGTAACTCTCATTACTATACTTATAATCTATGTTCTCATTTATGTAATGATATCAGTTTCAATATAAAATTTATAGGATTAGATTATTATTAATTGAATTAGTGAACGAACCACACTAATTCCTGGACGTACTTACCTCCAGTAATAACCCCCCAATGTAGGTGTTTGAGGGTTTGATTCATTTAATTATACAGCCCATTAATTATTTCTATGATCATATTCTCTAGTATTTTATCCATAGTTACTGGTTCATCTAGGAATTATCTAATGATCAGAAATTCTCAGTTTCCCTCTTTACTATAAAAGCGGGTGGTCCTTCGTAATTTAATTTACTACATTAATATTTAAATAATCACAATCAAGCCCCAAATATCCCACAAGAGCTCAACCCCTGCAAGCACACACACACACACACAGGGGGCCGGTGGCTGAGTGAACATACGAACGTATGTTCGTATGAACGTATGTTCGTATGAACGTGTACATCTTTCCTCAATCTTTGACGGCTTTGGTTACATTTATTAAACAGTTTACAAGCATGAAAACTTGCCAATCAACTGTTGTTATTGTTATAAACAGCCTCCTGGTGCTTCAGGGCTCATTAACTGTTTAATATTTGTAAACAAAGCCGCCAAAGATTAAGAAAAGATGGACAGGTTCGTAAGTGCTTTCGTGAATCTGGCTCCTGAACTAGACTCAACAATACGGGTGCTCACTTGCACTCAAGATGCAACTCCAAACAATTGCAACAAAACAATAACAACAATGTTATTTGCCTACAACGCTGCGTACTAGTGGCTCTAGGTAATGTATGTACTAGCTCTATCTATAAATACAACATTATGTTGTAAATCATCTATGTGTGTGTACTTTTCCTCAATAAAAATTTTAATTTGAATTTTAAATTTGAATTTGGGTCACTGAGACGGTCTCCATGGAGACCAAACACACACCGAAACTACGACGTTGGTACAACGTTGGAACAAGTTTTAACACCTAACCAGTTATAACAACCAATATAGCAAGTTGTAACAACGTTCTAATACGGTATAAACACGATGTAACCACGTTATTACAAGTTGTAACAAGCGGAAAATAGAGACAGTTTCGGTTTGTGTTTCCAGGGTGGTAAACCCTCACAAATTACCTTAATACATGTCATTAAGGACGACAATCAAAACAATTACTTTATCTGTTCGTATCACACAGATAAGAACAGTTGACTACAAATCAGTTTAATCAAAACCACAATTTGGGATATTTACAATGATTAATTACGTTAATTACTGTCATCCAGACAGTTAACAACAACAGTAATTTACGTTAATGACCACCTGTCACTCAGTCCGACAACTGAAGCAATAATTAACAGTAATTACTCTGTCATCAAGACAATTAAACAATCAGTAAGTAATTAGTACTGACACACGGAGGACAGCTTAATCAAGACAAATTACATTAACACAACTATATCACTCAAGACAGCTTCCCAAACAAGAATGTGTCACCTCACATAATTACGCTAATTACACTGCCTCACCGGACAGTTAATGACCACAACTAATTTACTTCACTGACTCTTCAATTAACCTCGTCACGCAGACAGACAAACACGATAACACTACATCCCGTCCTCTTAAAGTAATGTCGCTTTTCGCTCGTCTGCTTTGGCCAAAATTGGACATAATATGAAATGAAATCGGCTCACGAAAGTGACGTACTGTCCCGTTTTCTGTTTGAGTCGTCCGGCCTACTCGGTAAGGTTAGGAGAGGAAACTTTCAATTAACGTTTTTTCATGACGTTTTGAAACTTTAAGAGAATTTCCCGCTGTCCTAACCTCTTAGCGTGCTCGGGTGGGACAGCGCAGTGGGACGCAGCAGTGGGACGCAGAGGAGGCAGCGTGCGTTGTGCTTCTGGGTCACAAAAGAGAGTTAGGTTCTCTCCCAGGTGATGGCAAAGGAGCTTACGGAGTCACAGCTAAGCAGAAGGGAGGAACGAAATGGCACTCGCCCCTACGGTGGTGAGGTGGGCTGTGTACAGTGGGTGCTCATCAGATCATTTGGGAATGCATCCGATGAGGGAGTGGGGAATGGAGGGGAGAACGAAGGGAATAGAGTAGGGGATGGTGGGGAGGACAAGGAACAAGGGAGTGGGGAAAGGCAGGGAGGACGAGGGAGTGGGGAATGGCAGGGAGGACGAGGGGATGGGGAAGTTGGGGATGGTGGGGATGACGAAGGAGTAGAGTGGGGGATGGTGGGAGGACAAGGGACAAGGGAGTGGGGAATAGTAGGGAGGACGAGGGGGACCGGGGACCGGAGAGTGGGGAATGGCGGGGAGGACGAGAGGACAGGGAAGGGTTGCTGAGCCACAGCAACGCATGGCCGGGTACAGCTAGTAGTAAATACAGAAACTCACCAAGGCCAACACGAGCAGTGACCTGCAACATTCGTAACCACGAGACATTGCTGTGACTGAGAGTGAGAAAGTTAGGGCAGTGTTCTCCGTCAGTTCTCCCAGACAACCCATTTCTTCAAAGGTCGCAGGACAACAGCTCTAAAGTTCTTTCTTTGTTCCAACAAGCTCTAAAAATCGAACTTTTGTAGCAATTCTTACCAGGCATTAAGAGAAAAGTCTTTTGTTTGTTGCATGCAGTTTGGCTTTTTTGTTTTGTTTTATGTGTTGCCGCCCCGGCGTGGAGTCCTTGCTATCGTACTCGTCAAAAAGGACCTTTTTTCATGAAATATTACTAAAATACTTCCATAAAAACTTTATTATACTACCTCCTCTCTTTTTTGTAATTTAACAAATGCATAAAAGACTTTCGCTTCAACACTGAACTGAAAAAAAAATAACTTTGAAAATCTTCAGACATGTATTCTTGAAACATCTGAGAAAAACTCCTCCTGAGGTGTTTCCTCACCTGCTTCTCAGAGTGTTCAGGGAAATGTTCATTGTTCTACGCCAGAGTGTTCTTCATGAGAATGTTCTTGGCTCTCAACTTACTTGTTCCTCAGTAATATCAATTGTTCTCCACTGACGATGTTCTAGGTAATGTTGATTAATCTATGCAAGCGTTTTTATTTTGATTTATTTATATTGTATGTGGGTGTAGGTGTAGAGGAGACGGGTGTAGGTGTAGAGGAGATGGGTGTAGGTGTAGAGGAGACGGGTGTAGGTGTAGAGGAGACAGGTGTAGGTGTAGAGGAGACGGGTGTAGGTGTAGAGGAGACAGGTGTAGGTGTAGAGGAGGGTGTAGGTGTAGAGGAGACGGGTGTAGGTGTAGAGGAGACGGGTGTAGGTGTAGAGGAGACGGGTGTAGGTGTAGAGGAGACAGGTGTAGGTGTAGAGGAGACGGGTGTAGGTGTAGAGGAGACGGGTGTAGGTGTAGAGGAGACGGGTGTAGGTGTAGAGGAGACGGGTGTAGAGGAGACGGGTGTAGGTGTAGAGGAGACGGGTGTAGGTGTAGAGGAGACGGGTGTAGGTGTAGAGGAGACGGGTGTAGGTGTAGAGGAGACTGGTGTAGGTGTAGAGGAGACTGGTGTAGGTGTAGAGGAGGTGGGTGTAGGTGTAGAGGAGACGGGTGTAGGTGTAGAGGAGACGGGTGTAGGTGTAGAGGAGACGGGTGTAGGTGTAGAGGAGACGGGTGTAGGTGTAGAGGAGGTGGGTGTAGGTGTAGAGGAGGAGGGAGAAGATGTAGAGGAGACTGGTGTAGGTGTAGAGGAGACGGGTGAAGGTGTAGAGGAGGAGAGTGTAGGTGTAGAGGAGATGGGTGTAGGTGTAGAGGAGGAGGGTATAGGTGTAGAAGAGAAAGGTGTAGGTGTGGAAGAGACAGGTGTAGGTGTAGAGGAGATGGGTGTAGGTGTAGAGGAGGAGGATGTAGGTGTAGAGTAGACTGGTGTAGGTGTAGAGGAGACGAGTGAAGGTGTAGAGGAGGAGGGGTGTAGGTGTAGAGGAGATGGGTGTAGAGGAGGGTGTAGGTGTTGAGGAGACGGGTGTAAGTGTGGAAGAGACAGGTGTAGGTGTTGAGGAGACGGGTGTAAGTGTGGAAGAGACAGGTGTAGGTGTAGAAGAGACAGGTGTAGGTGTAGAAGAGACAGGTGTAGGTGTAGGAGACAGGTGTAGGTGTAGAGGAAACGGGTGTAGGTGTAGAGGAAATGGGTGTAGGTGTAGAGGAGACGGGTGTAGGTGTAGAGGAGGAGGATGTAGGTGTAGAGGAGAATGGTGTAGGTGTAGAGGAGACGGGTGAAGGTGTAGAGGAGGAGGGGTGTAGGTGTAGAGGAGACGGGTGTAGAGGAGGAGGGTGTAGGTGTTGAGGAGACGGGTGTAGGTGTGGAAGAGACAGGTGTAGGTGTAAAAGAGACAGGTGTAGGTGTAGAGGTGGGTGTAGGTGAAGAGGGTGTAGGTGTAGAAGAGACAGGTGTAGGTGTGGAAGAGACAGGTGTAGGTGTAGAGGAGATGGGTGTAGGTGTAGAGGAGGAGGATGTAGGTGTAGAGTAGACTGGTGTAGGTGTAGAGGAGACGGGTGAAGGTGTAGAGGAGGAGGGGTGTAGGTGTAGAGGAGACGGGTGTAGAGGAGGGTGTAGGTGTTAAGGAGATGGGTGTAAGTGTGGAAGAGACAGGTGTAGGTGTAGAAGAGACAGGTGTAGGTGTAGAAGAGACAGGTGTAGGTGTAGGAAACAGGTGTAGGTGTAGAGGAAACGGGTGTAGGTGTAGAGGAAACGGGTGTAGGTGTAGAGGAGACGGGTGTAGGTGTAGAGGAGGAGGATGTAGGTGTAGAGGAGACTGGTGTAGGTGTAGAGGAGACGGGTGAAGGTGTAGAGGAGGCGGGGTGTAGGTGTAGAGGAGACGGGTGTAGAGGAGGAGGGTGTAGGTGTTGAGGAGATGGGTGTAGGTGTGAAAGAGACAGGTGTAGGTGTAGAAGAGACAGGTGTAGGTGTAGAGGTGGGTGTAGGTGAAGAGGGTGTAGGTGTAGAAGAGACAGGTGTAGGTGTAGAGGAGATGGGTGAAGGTGTAGAGGAGGAGAGTGTAGGTGTAGAGGAGACGGGTGTAGGTGTAGAGGAGGAGGGTATAGGTGTAGAAGAGACAGGTGTAGGTGTGGAAGAGACAGGTGTAGGTGTAGAGGAGACGGGTATAGGTGTAGAGGAGGGTGTAGGTGTAGAGGAGACTGGTGTAGGTGTAGAGGAGACAGGTGAAAGTGTAGAGGAAAAGGGTGTAGGTGTAGAGGAGACGGGTGTAGAGGAGGGTGTAGGTGTGGAAGAGACAGGTGCAGGTGTAGAAGAGACAGGTGTAGGTGAAGAAGAGAGAGGTGTAAGTGTAGAAGAGACAGGTGGTGTAGAGGAGGGTGTAGGTGTAGAGGAGACGGGTGTAGGTGTAGAGGAGACGGGTGTAGGTGTAGAGGAGGAGGGTGTAGGTGTAGAGGAGACGGGTGTAGGTGTAGAGGAGACGGGTGTTGGTGTAGAGGAGACGGGTGTAGGTGTAGAGGAGACGGGTGTAGGTGTAGAGGAGACGGGTGTAGGTGTAGAGGAGACGGGTGTAGGTGTAGAGGAGACGGGTGTAGGTGTAGAGGACACGGGTGTAGGTGTAGAGGAGACGGGTGTAGGTGTAGAGGAGACGGGTGTAGGTGTAGAGACGGGTGTAGGTGTAGAGGAGACGGGTGTAGGTGTAGAGGAGACGGGTGTTGGTGTAGAGGAGACGGGTGTAGGTGTAGAGGAGGTGGGTGTAGATGTAGAGGAGGAGGGAGTAGATGTAGAGGAGACTGGTGTAGGTGTAGAGGAGATGGGTGAAGGTGTAGAGGAGGAGAGTGTAGGTGTAGAGGAGATGGGTGTAGGTGTAGAGGAGGAGGGTATAGGTGTAGAAGAGAAAGGTGTAGGTGTGGAAGAGACAGGTGTAGGTGTAGAGGAGGAGGATGTAGGTGTAGATTGGTGTAGGTGTAGAGGAGACGGGTGAAGGTGTAGAGGAGGAGGGGTGTAGGTGTAGAGGAGACGGGTGTAGAGGAGGGTGTAGGTGTTGAGGAGACGGGTGTAAGTGTGGAAGAGACAGGTGTAGAAGAGACAGGTGTAAGTGTAGAAGAGACAGGTGTAGGTGTAGGAGACAGGTGTAGGTGTAGAGGAAACGGGTGTAGGTGTAGAGGAAACGGGTGTAGGTGTAGAGGAGACGGGTGTAGGTGTAGAGGAGACGGGTGTAGGTGTAGAGGAGACGGGTGAAGGTGTAGAGGAGGAGGGGTGTAGGTGTAGAGGAGACGGGTGTAGAGGAGGAGGGTGTAGGTGTTGAGGAGACGGGTGTAAGTGTGGAAGAGACAGGTGTAGGTGTAGAAGAGACAGGTGTAGGTGTAGAGGTGGGTGTAGGTGAAGAGGGTATAGGTGTAGAAGAGACAGGTGTAGGTGTAGAGGAGATGGGTGAAGGTGTAGAGGAGGAGAGTGTAGGTGTAGAGGAGATGGGTGTAGGTGTAGAGGAGGAGGGTATAGGTGTAGAAGAGACAGGTGTAGGTGTGGAAGAGACAGGTGTAGGTGTAGAGGAGACGGGTATAGGTGTAGAGGAGGAGGGTGTAGGTGTAGAGGAGACTGGTGTAAGTGTAGAGGAGACAGGTGAAAGTGTAGAGGAAGAGGGTGTAGGTGTAGAGGAGACGGGTGTAGAGGAGACGGGTGTAGAGGAGGAGGGTGTAGGTGTGGAAGAGACAGGTGCAGGTGTAGAAGAGACAGGTGTAGGTGTAGAAGAGACAGGTGTAGGTGTAGAAGAGACAGGTGTAGGTGTAGAAGAGACAGGTGTAGGTGTAGAGGAGGGTGTAGAGGAGACGGGTGTAGGTGTAGAGGAGACGGGTGTAGGTGTAGAGGAGACGGGTGTAGGTGTAGAGGAGACGGGTGTAGGTGTAGAGGAGACGGGTGTAGGTGTAGAGGAGACGGGTGTAGGTGTAGAGGAGACGGGTGTAGGTGTAGAGGAGACGGGTGTAGGTGTAGAAGAGAAGGTTGTAGGTGTAGAGGAGACGGGTGTATTTGTAGAGGAGACGGGTGTGGGTGTAGAGAAGGGTGTAGATGTAGAGGAGGAGGGTGTTGGTGTAGAGGAGGAGGGTGTAGGTGTAGGAGACGGGTGTAGGTGTAGGGGAGACGGGTGTAGGTGTAGAGGAGGTGGGTGTAGGTGGAGAGGAGACAGGTGAAGGTGTAGAGCAGGAGGGTGTAGGTGTAGAGGAGAAATGTGTAGGTGTTGTGGAGACGTGTAGGTGTAGAAGAGACAGGTGTAGAGGTGGGTGTAGGTGGTGAGGAGGAGGGTGTAGGTGTAGAAGAGACAGGTGTAGGTGTAGAAGAGACAGGTGTAGGTGTAGAGGTGGGTGTAGGTGGTGAAGAGGGTGTAGGTGTAGAAGAGACAGGTGTAGGTGTAGAGGTGGGTGTAGCTGTAGAAGAGACAGGTGTAGGTGTAGAGGAGATGGGTGTAGGTGTGGAGGAGACGGGTGTAGGTGTGGAGGAGACGGGTGTAGGTGTAGAGACGGGTGTAGGTGTAGAGGTGACGGGTGTAGGTGTAGAGGAGACGGGTGTAGGTGTAGAGACGGATGTAGGTGTAGACGAGACGGGTGTAGGTGTAGAGGAGGTGGGTGTAGGAGTAGAGGAGGAGGGTGTAGGTGTAGAGGAGATGGGTGTAGGTGTAGAGGAGGAGGGTGTAGGTGTAGAGGAGGTGGGTGTAGGTGTAGGGGAGACGGGTGTAGGTGTAGAGGAGACAGGTGTAGGTGTGGAGGAGACCTGTGTAGGTGTAGAGGAGACGGGTGTAGGTGTGGAGACGGGTGTAGGTGTAGAGGAGACGGGTGTAGGTGTAGAGACGGGTGTAGGTGTAGAGTAGGTGGGTGTAGGTGTAGAGGAGGAGGGTGTAGGTGTAGAGGAGTTGGGTGTAGAGGAGGAGGGTGTAGGTGTAAAGGAGGTGGGTGTAGGTGTAGAGAAGATAGGTGTAGGTGTGGAGGAGACGGGTGTGGGTGTAGAGGAGGCGGGTGTATGTGTAGAGGAGACGGGTGTACGTGTAGAGAAGACGGGTGTACGTGTAGAGAAGACGGGTGCAGGTGTAGAGGAGACGGGTGTAGGTGGACAGGGAGGCAAGGAAGGGCCTTCAGGCCATTATACATAAGTATACATGAATACAATATAAAGTATATATATATATACAACATGTGTATCAAAACTATGTCTATGTGGTATACATCCCACAATCCCATAATCTAATTTAATGTTAGAGGACAATGCAATGAACAATAATGAAAGGGAAATTACACAGTATACGTGAGAGTAATACATCCGAGACCTAAATTTATACATTCTCCATCATAGTTCACATACTATTTCCTATACAGCATTATGTAGCATTCCATAATATAAGCATATACGGATGTTTTTCAAGCTACATGACATTAGACTACTGCTATTCACTAGACCTCTAATATATATCCACAAATACATGGCAAGGACTTATGGTACAGATATATAATATACATAGATATATGTGGAATACATTGGCAATACACAATTATTTCTAGTGTGTTGACGAAAAAAGAATAACTACATAAATTAATATTCGTGATACTAGGCTAATCAGCCAAGACATCACTATACAGTTTGAGCACATCATACACCAGCTACAGTATGATCATACTGGTGTATGTGTGGTCATAACACCACCTCACACCCATATGGTAATATTACAATACACCATGGTCCAGTATGGTAATATCACAACACACCATGGACCAGTATGGTAATATCACAACACACCATGGACCAGTATGGTAATATCACAACACACCATGGACCAGTATGGTAATATCACAACACACCATGGACCAGTATGGTAATATCACAACACACCATGGTCCAGTATGGTAATATCACAACACACCATGGTCCAGTATGGTAATATCACAACACACCATGGACCAGTATGGTAATATCACAACACACCATGGTCCAGTATGGTAATATCACAACACACCATGGTCCAGTATGGTAATACCACAACACACCATGGACCAGTATGGTAATATTACAACACACCATGGACCAGTATGGTAATATCACAACACACCATGGTCCAGTATGGTAATATCACAACACACCATGGTCCAGTATGGTAATATCACAACACACCATAGTCCAGTATGATAATATCACAACACACCATGGTCCAGTATGGGAATATCACAACACACCCGTGTAATAGTGAAATAGCAGTGATAGTGAGGTGATAGTGATATGACAGTGATAGTGATATATCAGTAAATGTAAGGAGGAAAAATATCAACGAGAAGATAATGCAGTGAAAGTGAAATGATGTTGGTGTAGCAGTGATAGTGTTATGTGATAGTGAGCTGTTGGTGATATAACAGTGACAATAGCTGTCATATAGTGACACCAACAATTTGTTATTCAACATGGTCAGTATATGACCCCAAGTGTGGGGCCTGAGGTGATGGTGATATATAGAGGTGATAGTGAAGCTATAGTGATACAGCAATGATAGGTTACAGGACTGGGAAGATATAGCATTGATGGTGATACAGCCGTGATTGTCAGGTATATGATACCAAAGTATAATACCAAAGATAGTGAAGTTATGATGATATTGTGAAAAAAGTCTGTCCTTAAATTACATTGGCATCAAAACACGCAGTGATGCAAGAGTGATGGTGATGGTACAGTGAACTAGAGTGACAGCACAACACCACAGTAGTGATGGTGGTGTTACAGTGAACTAGAGTGGCAGCAAACACCACAGTAGTGATGGTGGTGGTACAGTGAACTAGAGTGGCAGCACAACACCACAGTAGTGATGGTGGTGTTACAGTGAACTAGAGTGGCAGCACAACACCACAGTAGTGATGGTGGTGGTACAGTGAACTAGAGTGGCAGCACAACACCACAGTAGTGATGGTGGTGGTACAGTGAACTAGAGTGGCAGCACAACACCACAGTAGTGATGGTGGTGGTACAGTGAACTAGAGTGGCAGCACAACACCACAGTAGTGATGGTGGTGGTACAGTGAACTAGAGTGGCAGCACAACACCACAGTAGTGATGGTGGTGGTACAGTGAACTAGAGTGGCAGCACAACACCACAGTAGTGATGGTTGTGGTACAGTGAACTAGAGTGGCAGCACAACACCACAGTAGTGATGGTGGTGGTACAGTGAACTAGAGTGGCAGCACAACACCACAAGAGTGATGGTGATGGTACAGTGAACTAGAGTGACAGCACAACACCACAGTAGTGATGGTGGTGTTACAGTGAACTAGAGTGGCAGCACAACACCACAGTAGTGATGGTGGTGGTACAGTGAACTAGAGTGGCAGCACAACACCACAGTAGTGATGGTGGTGGTACAGTGAACTAGAGTGGCAGCACAACACCACAGTAGTGATGGTGGTGGTACAGTGAACTAGAGTGGCAGCACAACACCACAGTAGTGATGGTGGTGGTACAGTGAACTAGAGTGGCAGCACAACACCACAGTAGTGATGGTGGTGGTACAGTGAACTAGAGTGACAGCACAACACCACAGTAGTGATGGTGGTGTTACAGTGAACTAGAGTGGCAGCACAACACCACAGTAGTGATGGTGGTGGTACAGTGAACTAGAGTGGCAGCACAACACCACAGTAGTGATGGTGGTGGTACAGTGAACTAGAGTGGCAGCACAACACTACAGTAGTGATGGTACAGTGAAATAGAGTGGCAGCACAACACCACAGTAGTGATGGTGATGGTACAGTGAACTAGAGTGACAGCACAACACCACATTAATGATGGTGGTGTTACAGTGAACTAGAGTGGCAGCACAACACCACAGTAGTGATGGTGGTGGTACAGTGAACTAGAGTGGCAGCACAACACCACAGTAGTGATGGTGGTGGTACAGTGAACTGGAGTGGCAGGACACCATCACAGTAGTGATGGTGGTGGTACAGTGAACTAGAGTGGCAGCACAACACCACAGTAGTGATGGTACAGTGAACTAGAGAGGCAGCACAACACCACAGTAGTGATGGTGATGGTACAGTGAACTAGAGTGGTAGCACAACACCACAGTTGTGATGGTGATGGTACAGTGAACTAGAGTGGCAGCACTACACCACAGTAGTGATGGTGATGGTACAGTGAACTTGAGTGGCAGCACAACACCACAGTAGTGATGGTGATGGTACAGTGAACTAGAGTGGCAGCACAACACCACAGTAGTGATGGTACAGTGAACTAGAGTGGTAGCACAACACCACAGTAGTGATGGTGATGGTACAGTGAACTAGAGTGGCAGCACAACACCACAGTAGTGATGGTACAGTGATGGTACAGTGAACTAGAGTGGTAGCACAACACCACATTAGTGATGGTGCTGGTACAGTGAACTAGAGTAGCAGCACAATACCACAGTAGTGATGGTACAGTGAACTAGAGTGGTAGCACAACACCACAGTAGTGATGGTACAGTGAACTAGAGTGGTAGCACAACACCACAGTAGTGATGGTGATGGTACAGTGAACTAGAGTGGCAGCACAACACCACAGTAGTGATGGTGGTGGTACAGTGAACTAGAGTGGCAGGACAACACCACAGTAGTGATGGTGGTGGTACAGTGAACTAGAGTGGCAGCACAACACCACAGTAGTGATGGTGGTGGTACAGTGAACTAGAGTGGCAGCACAACACCACAGTAGTGATGGTGATGGTACAGTGAACTTGAGTGGCAGCACAACACCACAGTAGTGATGGTGATGGTACAGTGAACTAGAGTGGCAGCACAACACCACAGTAGTGATGGTACAGTGAACTAGAGTGGTAGCACAACACCACAGTAGTGATGGTGATGGTACAGTGAACTAGAGTGGCAGCACAACACCACAGTAGTGATGGTACAGTGATGGTACAGTGAACTAGAGTGGTAGCACAACACCACATTAGTGATGGTGCTGGTACAGTGAACTAGAGTAGCAGCACAATACCACAGTAGTGATGGTACAGTGAACTAGAGTGGTAGCACAACACCACAGTAGTGATGGTACAGTGAACTAGAGTGGTAGCACAACACCACAGTAGTGATGGTGATGGTACAGTGAACTAGAGTGGCAGCACAACACCACAGTAGTGATGGTGGTGGTACAGTGAACTAGAGTGGCAGGACAACACCACAGTAGTGATGGTGGTGGTACAGTGAACTAGAGTGGCAGCACAACACCACAGTAGTGATGGTACAGTGAACTAGAGTGGCAGCACAACACCACAGTAGTGATGGTACAGCGAACTAGAGTGGAAGCACAACACCACAGTAGTGATGGTGGTGGTACAGTGAACTAGAGTGGCAGCACAACACCACAGTAGTGATGGTACAGTGAACTAGAGTGGCAGCACAACACCACAGTAGTGAAGGTACAGTGAACTAGAGTGGCAGCACAACACCACAGTAGTGATGGTGATGGTACAGTGAACTAGAGTGGCAGCACAACACCACAGTAATGATGGTACAGTGAACTAGAGAGGCAACACAACACCACAGTAGTGATGGTGATGGTACAGTGAACTAGCGTGGCAGTACAACACCACAGTAGTGATGGTGATGGTACAGCGAACTAGAGTGGTAGCACAACAAAACAGTAGTGATGGTGGTGGTACAGTGAACTAGAGTGGCAGCACAACACCACAGTAGTGATGGTGGTGATACAGTGAACTAGAGTGGCAGCACAACACCACAGTAGTGATGGTACAGTGAACTAGAGTGGCAGCACAACACCACAGTAGTGATGGTACAGTGAACTGGAGTGGCAGTACAACACCACAGTAGTGATGGTGGTGGTACAGTGAACTAGAGTGGCAGCACAACACCACAGTTGTGATGGTGGTGGTACAGTGAACTAGAGTGGCAGCACAACACGACAGTAGTGATGGTGATGGTACAGTGAACTAGAGAGGCAGCAAAACACCACAGTAGTGATGGTGATGGTACAGTGAACTAGAGTGACAGCACAACACCACAGTAGTGATGGTACAGTGAACTAGAGTGGCAGCACAACACCACAGTAGTGATGGTGATGGTACAGTGAACTAGAGTGGCAGCACAACACCACAGTAGTGATGGTGGTGGTACAGTGAACTAGAATGGCAGCACAACACCACAGTAGTGATGGTACAGTGAACTAGAGTGGCAGCACTACACCGCAGTAGTGATGATGGTGGTACAGTGAACTACAATGGCAGCACAACACCACAGTAGTGATGGTGATGGTACAGTGAACTAGAGTGGCAGCACACCACCACAGTAGTGATGGTGATGGTACAGTGAATTAGAGTGGCAGGAAAACACCACAGTAGTGATGGTACAGTGAACTAGAGTGGCAGCAAAACACCACAGTAGTGATGATAAAGTGAACTAGAGTGGCAGCACAACACCACAGTAGTGATGGTGATGGTACAGTGAACTAGAGAGGCAGCAAAACACCACAGTAGTGATGGTGATGGTACAGTGAACTAGAGTGACAGCACAACACCACAGTAGTGATGGTACAGTGAACTAGAGTGGCAGCACAACACCACAGTAGTGATGGTGATGGTACAGTGAACTAGAGTGGCAGCACAACACCACAGTAGTGATGGTGGTGGTACAGTGAACTAGAATGGCAGCACAACACCACAGTAGTGATGGTACAGTGAACTAGAGTGGCAGCACTACACCGCAGTAGTGATGATGGTGGTACAGTGAACTACAATGGCAGCACAACACCACAGTAGTGATGGTGATGGTACAGTGAACTAGAGTGGCAGCACACCACCACAGTAGTGATGGTGATGGTACAGTGAATTAGAGTGGCAGGAAAACACCACAGTAGTGATGGTACAGTGAACTAGAGTGGCAGCACAACACCACAGTAGTGATGGTACAGTGAACTAGAGTGGCAGCACAACACCACAGTAGTGATGGTGGTGGTACAGTGAACTAGAGAGGTAGCACAACACCACAGTAGTGATGGTGGTGGTACAGTGAACTAGAGTGGCAGCACAACACGACAGTAGTGATGGTGATGGTACAGTGAACTAGAGTGGCAGCACAACACCACAGTAGTGATGATGGTGGTACAGTGAACTAGAGTGGCAGCACAACACCACAGTAGTGATGGTGATGGTACAGTGAACTAGAGTGACAGCACAACACCACAGAAGTGATGGTGGTGGTACAGTGAACTAGAGAGGCAGCACAACAACACAGTAGTGATGGTTGTGATACAGTGAACTAGAGTGGCAGCACAACACCACAGTAGTGATGGTGGTAGTACAGTGAACTAGAGTGGCAGCACAACACCACAGTCCACCACAGTCACCTCCGTAATGTCACTGTGGTTGACTGCTGCCCTCACCACATCCAGGCCGCTCACCACATCACCGAAGACATTTAACCACTGGACACCACCCTGGAGGTCCCTGGTGGTGATGGCGAACTGGGCACTCCTGGGACAACCCGGCCGCGACCTGGCCAACACAGCTCCTGCCCGGGCTGACTCCCGGTACTGCCCCTGGAGGTCAGGCAGCAGTGGGGCTCCTCCCTTACGATCATTACTCTCGTAGTCTCCGCCCCCCACACACTCCCCCGGCTCACCCTTGTGCCACACCTCCAACAGTTTAGTGTTGCGGTAGGTGTGGCCCCGCTGGCCCGTACACAACAACACAAACTGTCTGGCCAGCGGAGTGTCAGGGGTCAGCCGGATGGTGACCCGCCCTCTTGTTGACCCCGCCCACCCGAGGTCAAGGAACGCCAGGGTGCAGGAGGGCTCCAGCACGCCCACAACCTCACTCTCCTGCAGGAAATGAAATAAATCATGCTGATAACTATAACAAAATGTTATCATATTAGTTATGATAACTCAGTAAATCAGTAATGTCAGTAAGACTAGTGGGTGTAATAAAGTATCCTGGAGGGCGTGGGCGTCGGCGGGCGTGGGCTGACGCAGGAGTGGGTGGAGGTACAGCTGTCCGTCTTGTAGAGTTATCCTGGCGGAGCGGGGGCCATCTTGGTCTTCCTGGACGGCCAACACCCGGCCAGCCTCCACCAGCCTCTTGACGGGCTCCCTCATCCTGCGGAGGTCCTCAACCTGTGGACAGTGTCAGCCCCATTATCACCTGTGGTCAGTGTCAGTCCCATTATCACCAGTGGACAGTGTCAGCACCATTATCACCTGTGGTCAGTGTCAGCCCCATTATTACCTGTGGACAGTGTCAGCCCCATTATCACCTGTGGTCAGTGTCAGCCCCATTATCACCTGTGGTCAGTGTCAGTCCCATTATCACCTGTGGACAGTGTCAGCACCATTATCACCTGTGGTCAGTGTCAGCCCCATTATTACCTGTGGACAGTGTCAGCCCCATTATCACCTGTGGTCAGTGTCAGCCCCATTATCACCTGTGGACAGTGTCAGCACCATTATTACCTGTGGTCAGTGTCAGCACCATTATCACCTGTGGTCAGTGTCAGCCCCATTATTACCTGTGGACAGTGTCAGCCCCATTATCACCTGTGGTCAGTGTCAGTCCCATTATCACCTGTGGACAGTGTCAGCCCCATTATCACCTGTGGTCAGTGTCGGAAAATCCGACACCATTTAATATCATACAGATAATAGCTGTATTGTATAAACAAGTTACCCATAGAAAACGTAACTTGTAGTGGAATTACCGTCTATAGAAAACGGGATATCATCACCACATACTATTATAATTCACCAGCTATTTTGCTGGGAATTATTCTTAAATACATTAGTCTTTGGACTTTACCATCATAAAACCATCTTATATAAATTAACTTAATTATCAATATTAAAGTAGAGTAAATGTGACCCTTCTATCACTTTCTGAAATGTGGACAATGTAAGCCAGGCGTCAGAGTGAGAAGGAGGGCAGCCATTGTTTATATCGAGACCAGAGGCTCACACGGGAGCAAATTCAGCTCCTGTTAAATTTACTTGGACGTAGTGTTATGGAAACCAAAGGTGTACCATTGTCAACACGCTGTCTACAAATTCAAGTTAAGTGTCTATCCGAAACCCGTTTATCATTCATTTATGGCCATTAATGTCAGGATATAGGGTGACCCGGTTAGATCACGTGGAAGCCTCAAACTAAAGGTAATTAAGCCAGGTCTTCAATGTTCCATGTACTGTATAGTGTTTTCTCTGATATAGCTTGTCATATATAGGATTCTGGCTTCACAGCTAGCGCACTTTTGACAGGTCAAGACGAGGATGGAAGACTTTGTGCACCAGTTACTGGGTGAGGAAGCTACCTCAAAGAGGATAATTTGGTGTCTACACCCTAGTTATACCTGGTGGACTAACCTGCTGTACTATAAGATAAGGAACCTTTTCAATGTATGTAGTTAATACTGTAGTTTGATTGGCTGCATATATATAAATATAAACCCCCCTAATGTGTAGAGGATCGATTTGTGAGAT
This sequence comes from Procambarus clarkii, assembly GCF_040958095.1. Classification (NCBI taxonomy): domain Eukaryota; kingdom Metazoa; phylum Arthropoda; class Malacostraca; order Decapoda; family Cambaridae; genus Procambarus; species Procambarus clarkii. The sequence goes on along the minus strand of NW_027189532.1, from coordinate 63,264 downwards.
TATGAGATTATTGCAGAAATACAGTCCACTTAACATTATACAAATTGCTATCGAAGTATATAAATTAACGTAAATATATATTCATATAAATTAAATAAATATAAATCTCACAGGTCGGTTCCCACAGTCAGTGTCAGCCCCATTATCACCTGTGGTCAGTGTCAGCCCCATTATCACCTGTGGTCAGTGTCAGCCCCATTATCACCTGTGGTCAGTGTCAGCCCCATTATCACCTGTGGTCAGTGTCAGCCCCATTATCACCTGTGGACAGTGTCAGCCCCATTATCACCTGTAGGCAGTGACAGCCCCATTATCACCTGTGGACAGTGTCAGCCCCATTATCACCTGTGGTCAGTGTCAGCCCCATTATTACCTGTGGACAGTGTCAGCCCCATTATCACCTGTGGTCAGTGTCAGCCCCATTATCACCTGTGGACAGTGTCAGCCCCATTATCACCAGTGGGCAGAGAGAGCCCCATTATCACCTGTGGTCAGTGTCAGCCCCATTATCACTTGTGATCAGCGTCAGCCCCATTATGACCTGTGGTCAGTGTCAGCCCCATTATGACCTGTGGACAGTGTCAGCCCCATTATCACCTGTGGTCAGTGTCAGCCCCATTATTACCTGTGGACAGTGTCAGCCCCATTATCACCTGTGGACAGTGTCAGCCCCATTATCACCTGTGGTCAGTGTCAGCCCCATTATGACCTGTGGTCAGTGTCAGCCCCATTATCACTAGTGGTCAGTGTCAGCCCCATTATCACCTGTGGTCAGTGTCAGCCCCATTATCACCTGTGGTCAGTGTCAGCCCCATTATCACCTGTGGTCAGTGTCAGCCCCATTATCACCAGTGGGCAGAGTCAGCCCCATTATCACCTGTGGTCACTGTCAGCCCCATTATCACCAGTAGGCAGTGTCAGCCTCATTATCACCTGTGGTCAGTGTCAGCCCCATTATCACCTGTGGTCAGTGTCAGCCCCATTATCACCTGTGGTCAGTGTCAGCCCCATTATCACCTGTGGACAGTGTCAGCCCCATTATGACCTGTGGTCAGTGTCAGCCCCATTATCACTAGTGGTCAGTGTCAGCCCCATTATGACCTGTGGTCAGTGTCAGCCCCATTATGACCTGTGGTCAGTGTCAGCCCCATTATGACCTGTGGTCAGTGTCAGCCCCATTATCACCTGTGGTCAGTGTCAGCCCCATTATGACCTGTGGTCAGTGTCAGCCCCATTATCACTAGTGGTCAGTGTCAGCCCCATTATCACCTGTGGTCAGTGTCAGCCCCATTATCACCTGTGGTCAGTGTCAGCCCCATTATGACCTGTGGTCAGTGTCAGCCCCATTATCACCTGTGGTCAGTGTCAGCCCCATTATCACCTGTGGTCACTGTCAGCCCCATTATCACCAGTGGGCAGTGTCAGCCCCATTATCACCTGTGGACAGTGTCAGCCCCATTATGACCTGTGGTCAGTGTCAGCCCCATTATGACCTGTGGTCAGTGTCAGCCCCATTATCACTAGTGGTCAGTGTCAGCCCCATTATCACCTGTGGACAGTGTCAGCCCCATTATCACCAGTTTGCAGAGTCAGCCCCATTATCACCTGTGGTCACTGTCAGCCCCATTATCACCTGTGGTCAGTGTCAGCCCCATTATCACCTGTGGTCAGTGACAGCCCCATTATGCTGGACCTGTAGCTCCAGCCCCCCCCCCTACTGGCAGGGGGTTGGTGCTGGACCTGTAGCACCAACCCCCCCCTCTACTGGCAGGGGGTTGGTGCTGGACCTGTAGCTCCAGCCCCCCTCAACTGGAAGGGGGGTTGTGCTAGACCTGTAGCTTCAGCCCCCCTCTACTGGCAGGGGGTTGTGCTGGACCTGTAACTTTAGCCCCCCTCTACTGGCAGGGGGGTTGGTGCTGAACCTGTAGCTCCAGTCCCCTCTACTGTCAAGAGGATGGTGCTGAACCAATAGTTCCAGCCCCCTCTACTCTCAGGGGGTTTATGCTGGACCTGTAGCTCCAACCCCCTCCCTACTGGCTGGGGGTTGGTGCTAGACCTGTAGCTCTAGCCCCCTTCTTCTGGCATGGGGTTAGTGTTGGATCTGTAGCTCCAGCCCCCCTCTACTGGCAGGGGGTTGGTTCTGGACCTGTAGCTCCAGCCCTTCAACTGGCAGGGGGTTGTTGCTGGACCTGTAGCTCCAGCCCCCCTCTACTAGAAGGGAGTTGGTGATGGACCTGTAGCTCCAGCCCTCCTCTACTGGCAGGGGGTTGGTGCTTGACCTGTAGCTCCAGCCCTCTTCTACTGGCAGGAGGTTGGTGCTGGACCTGTAGCTCCAGCCCTCCTCTACTGGCAGGGGGTTGGTGCTTGACCTGTAGCTCCAGCCCTCCTCTACTGGCAGGGGGTTGGTGCTTGACCTGTAGCTCTAGCCCTCCTCTACTGGCTGGGGTTGGTGCTTGACCTGTAGCTGCAGCCCCCCTCTACTGGCAGCGGGTTGATGCTGGACCTATAGCTCAAGCCCCCTCTCTACTGGCAGGGGGTTGGTGCAGGACCTGTAGCTCCAGGCCCCTCTCCAGGCAGGGGGTTCCTGCTAGACCTGAAGCTCTAGGCCCCCCCCACCTCTACTGGCAGGGGGTTGGAGATGGACCTGTAGCTCCAGCCATCCTCTATAGCCAGGGGGTTGGCCCTGAATCTGTAGCTCCACTCCGCCCTCTACTGGCAGGGGGTTGGTGCTGGACCTGTAGCTCCAGCCCCCCTCTACTGGCAGCGGGTTGATGCTGGACCTATAGCTCAAGCCCCCTCTCTACTGGCAGGGGGTTGGTGCAGGACCTGTAGCTCCAGGCCCCTCTCCAGGCAGGGGGTTCCTGCTAGACCTGAAGCTCTAGGCCCCCCCCCACCTCTACTGGCAGGGGGTTGGAGATGGACCTGTAGCTCCAGCCATCCTCTATAGCCAGGGGGTTGGCCCTGAATCTGTAGCTCCACTCCGCCCTCTACTGGCAGGGGGTTGGTGCTGGACCTGTAGCTCCAGCCCCCCTCTACTGGCAGGGGGTTGGCCCAGAATCTGTAGCTCCAGCCCCCTCTACTGGCAGGGGGTTGATGCTGGACCTGTAGCTCTAGCCCCGCCTATTACTGGCAGGGGGTTGGTGCTGGACCTGTAGCTGCAGCCCCCTCTACGGGCAGGGTGGGGTTGGTCCTGAACCAGTAACTCCAACCCCCCTCTACTGGCAGGGGGATGGTGCTGGACCTGTAGCTCCAGCCCCCTTCTACTGGCAGGGGGTTGGTGCTGGACCTGTAACTCCAGCCCCCCTCTACTAGGAGGGGGGTTGGTGCTGGAACTGTAGCTCCAGCCCCCCTCTACTGGCAGGGGGTTGGTGCTGAACCTGTAGCTCCAGGCCCCCTCTACTGGCAGGAGGTTGGTGCTGTAGCTGTAGCTCCAGCCCCCTCTACTGGCAAGGGGGTGGTCCTGGACCTGTAGCTCCAGTCCCCCCCCCCCTCTATTGGCATGGGGTTGGTCCTGGACCTGTAGCTCCAGTCCCCCCCCCCCCCTCTATTGGCATGGGGTTGGTCCTGGACCTGTAGCTCCAGCCCCCCTCTACAGTAGTGTAAACCGGGCCATAGACCGTCCCTTTTGCTTTTTCCCACGGCCGGTCTATTTTCAACTTTTTAGACCGTCCGTTTTGCTTTTTCCCACGGCCGGGCTATTTTCAACTTTTTAGACCGTCCGTTTTGCTTTTTCCCACGACCGGTCTATTTTCAACTTTTTAGACCGTCCGTTTTGCTTTTTCCCACGGCCGGGCTATTTTCAACTTTTTAGACCGTCCGTTTTGCTTTTTCCCACGGCCGGGCTATTTTCAACTTTTTAGACCGTCCGTTTTGCTTTTTCCCACGGCCGGTCTATTTTCAACGTTTTAGACCGTCCCTTTTGCTTTTTCCCACGGCCGGTCTATGGCGCCGGGCTATTTTCAACTTTTAGACCGTCCGTTTTTTCAGGGGCTGGTCTACGCACCCTGGGTTTTATACAAGTCGCTCTATGGCCCCTGCCATTTTCGCTCAAGGGGATTAAACGGCCGCCTCCAGTCATCCCCAAATTTCGTTAGCTTAGTGACCCTGCACAGGCATGTTAAAGGGGATTAAAAAGCCGGTCATTGGCCCCAGGGTTTTCTCGAATTTTCTTTCATGGCCTGACCCATGCACAGGCATAGCCAATGGTCAATGACGTCATCAACTTACCTGGGGATTAAAAGGCCGGCTCCTGGCCCCATCATATTTCGTTACCTGAGCAACCCTGCACAGGCATCGCTAATGGATAATGACGTCACCCCCGTCTTCATTTTCCCTGTATAAGTCCGTTTTCTGTTACAGTGTAATTATTCCCATTTTCAATATTTATAGCAAAGGGGGATTCAAATGCTGCCTTCTGTCAAGCCTAATGTGCAATGGCGTTAATCATTATAAGCTCGTTTTTCTCAATAAGGTATTGCCGTACTGTTTCCTATTGTCTAAGATCATTTTATAGCTAAGATTACATAATAATAACATAAGAAATGACTTCAAACCCTGTTTACAGAACCAGTATTTACCCAGGTCTTTTTCCTAAATCTTAAACTTATTCCAATTTATGTCCATTGTTTCATGTTCTGTCTAGTGTTGATAATTTTAGTAGTCTATTAATATTCCCCCTTTATCATGTCCATTCATTCACAGCTCTATCATGTCACCTCTATTTCTTTGCCTTTCTAGAGAATGTAATTTAAGCTTTGTCAATCTTTCTTCAGAAATTGCTTATTGAGCATAGGGCAAAATAAAAATGAAAACTTACTATCTTTCATTTGTATGAAAACAGTCCCCTGCCAGGCGTGGTGACTTCAATGCGATTTCAGTACTAATCCAACATTACTGTATAAACTAACAGTCCCCTGCCAGGCATGGTGACTTCAATGCAATTTCAGTAGTAATCCAATATTACTGCATAAACTCATAAATGGATATGCGCATCTCACATTCACTCAAGAACATACCTCCCTTACACCTTGCGGTAGCATATAACAAATCAAAATACTCATTCGGTGTACATATATAGGAATACTACATTCAGTAAAAGCAAGCCTCTCATGTTTCTTAAATAAGGCCTTCTGCAGTTGCCTTCTTTTTCTAACGTCATCATCCCTAATGCGGTGCGAGGCGCCAACGCCGTAAATGCGGATCCCAGGAGGTTCACACATAAGTGTGAACTCTTAATCTGGCTTAATACCTCAACTGTACTCTGTGCTTCATCAAAGTTGATATTCAGCTACAATGGCTCGTATTTTTGCTCATTGCTCATATTTTCTGATATTCATAAACCCAATCAAACCATTCTAACCTAACCTAACCTAACTTATTATATATAACAAACAAATGCATTCTACAGACCAGGTATTGTTGTTTTTGTTTGGCGACATCACGAAAAGCGACCTCAGGTATAGGGATAAGATATTGCTGGCCATTGACCAATGCGGCCTTTAGCGTTCTACTGACATATGTATTTAATGTTATTATTCAAAAATGAGTAGACTAGCCATCCCCACCTAACCTAATCAGAGGACTAAGAATATACATTTTAGTCATCCACAACTGTAATCATTATTCAGTGATAAGTTCAAAAGTATAACAGCAGCCCAAATGTCGTACTGCAATTTAAGCAGAATCGTACATCTGGCAGCATAGCAGGTGAGCTGAACATAAGAATAAAGGTAACTGCAGAGGTCCTATTGGCACATACGAGGCAGCTCCTATATATTTCCACCCAATCTCATTCATGTCCACCCTATGCTTAAAACAACCAAGGGATCCCACTTAAAGCATTTGTTTACAATAATAGTTTTAATAAATAGCTCTTATTCTAGTTTTATACACAACAGCAATTATGAAACCCTATAGCTAGATATTCTACTATAATCCACAAGTAGTTACCACACATCTGGCAGTACAGCGGATTAGTGGCTGTGTTCATAGGCTAGTCAACTGTCCTCACATCCATCAAATAGCTATCCAAATGTCGCACCTCAATTCATCCATCTAGCAACTCAGCTGGATGCTAGCCACTATATTCATAGGCTAATCATTTCTACACCTCAAAAAATCCTAGATTTGCTACGCAAATCAGGTAACTTGTTTCTAAACCAACAGTCGCAAATACAAGCATACATACCTACTCATACTCCACAACCTATACATTCATAGAGAATAGCCTAGTTTTTTGCCACCATTTCCCCATTAATCAGATGCAATTTATGCCATGCACACAGAAAATACAGCATCTACACACCAAATATGCCATTTATTCGCAAAATATATTATTTACACTCAAAATATGCCATCACACAAAAATATGTCATTTATAGACAAAAATATAACATTTACATGCAAAAATATGTCAGTTGGACATGAAAATGTAGCATTTACACAATACTGCATGGACACTCAGAGTATGACATTTACACAAAGTACAGTATTTTGCACAAATATATCAAAATGCTTATGCATTTAGACAATCAAAAATGCGCTTTCACTAAAATTACACAATTTCACAAACATAATTTTCACGAAATACCCACACATTGTCTCATAAACCAAAATACACTTACACCATGAAGATCTATTTTATCAGATTACAGAGCTTACACAAAATACACAATATTCACACACAAATACAGTTGCACCAGTTCCACTTCAACAAATATTAAAAACACAACTTGCATAAATGCACTATTATCACAAAAATTATTATAAAACATGGACAATTATTACACAGTTTGTGTAATTATTTTACATCTTTGCACAATTAATACAAGAAAACTTGCTATATAATTACTCAACTTGCACAATGACAATCAATACACAAAGGTATAAATAAACAATTCGTCCATATGCAATTACACAACATGCGCAATTAATACACAACTTATACAAATATTACACATCTTTCATAATTATTACACAACTTGTACAAATGCGTATCTAGCACAAATACGTACAATACACAACTACCCCAAATACGAAAATACACAACTAGCATAAATACACGATTTACACAAATACAATTGCGACATTTACACAACTCGCTCAAAAATATAACCAATACACAACTTACCAAAATATGAACAATACACAACTTACCAAATATGAACAATACATAACTAGCACATATTCATTAAATACACAACTAAGCAATTTCCGCAAATACACATACAAAAACATATACAATTAATACATACAACTTTCACAAAACAATACACAATTTATAGAAATATAATCAATACATAATTGCAATAATCATACGACTTATGCAAAATACATAATCTGCACAATTAATACACAAGTATATTAATTGTGCTATATATGTACAAACACAACCAACTAAGTCAAACAATACACAATTTGCATGATATTTTTCTGGGTATATTTAGGACATTAATTATAATATGCTGAGTTTAACCAACTCCCCAAAAGTCAGAATTTCACATATAAAAATGGTGCATATGACTTCCTATCTCAATATATAACACATTCTTTTTCCATTAAGATATCAACATTATTAGTGCTAAACTATTCATCTAACATATGTCCACTGTTTTAATGTCTAATTAATACCTTCCTTGTTACATCCTCTCCAATCAGACCACCCATATTTATGTATTTATTCAAATCATCTAACAGACTTATTTGTTCTAGCCTTAGTTATGTTAGGGCAGGTGGGGTTAGGTGAAGTCAGTATTTTCTATGATAATTTTAGACAAATTTGCTATATCTTATCAAAATGCATCTTGTTAAAACTTAAATTCATCTAAATCTATAAAAAATATACTTCGCAAATTTGACTAAATTCAACCTAGCTAAACTAAATATGAGCATCCCATATCCTCACATACAAGCCTATGTCGCCTCTGTCCATACATTATATGAGTCTGCCATATAGCTCGAACCCCAAATAGGAAAATTTACACTATTTCATAAACATGCTAGTTCATTACCCTAAGATATTATATATGTCCTTCCCTACACGACCTCACCTAACCTGACCTGGCATAATCAAACCTAGATTTAGTTCAAGTTGGTGAAATTTAAGCTATGCCACTTTAATTCGACATAATTTATGGCAATTTCCACCAAATATACCCAAATGTTGCGTAGCATAGCACTGCCAAAGCCCATTTTCTTCTATTCCATACTACCCTACACAACCTCACCTAACCTGACCTAGCATATCCAAACCTGGATTTGGTTAAAGTTGGCGAAATTTATGCTATGCCACCTAAATATGACCTAATTTAAGGCAATTTCCACCAAATATACCCAAATGTTGTGTATCATAGCATTACCAAAGCCCATTTTTACCTACATTTTCTCCTATTCCATCCTACCCTACACAACCTCACCTAACCTATCATATCCAAACCTGGATTTGGTTAAAGTCTGCGAAATTTAAGCTATCCCACATAAATTCGACCTAATTTAAGGCAATTCCCACCAAATATCCCCAAATGTTGCGTATCACAGCACTGCCAAAGCCCATTTTTACCTACATTTTCTCCTATTCCATCCTACCCTATGCAACCTTACCTAACCTATCCTACCATATCCAAACCTAGATTTGGTTGAAGTCTGCGAAATTTAAGCTATCCCACCTAAATTCTATCTAATTTAAGGCAATTCCCACCAAATATATCCAAATGTTCTGTATCACAGCACTGCCAAAGCCCATTTTTACCTACATTTTCTCCTATTCCATCGTACCCTACGCAACCTTACCTAACCTATCCTAGCATATCCAAACCTAGATTTGGTTAAAGTCGGCGAAATTTAAGTTATCCCATATAAATTTGACCTAATTTAAGACAATTTCCACCAAATATACCCAAAAATGTTTTGGAACATAGCACGGCCAAAGCTCATTTTAGCTGAGTTTTCACCTATTCCAACCTGCCCTAGACAACCCTACCCATTCTCTCCTGGCATATCCAAAGTCAGATTTGATTATAGTTGGCAAAATTTATGCCTTTCCCACCTAAATTTTACCTAATTTATGCCAATTTCCACCGAATATACCCAAATGTTTTGTATATTAGCATGGTCAAAGTTCATTTCACCCAAGTTTTTCACCTATTCCATCTTACCTTACACAGCCTTACCTAACCTGACCTAGCATATCCCAAGCTAGATTTGATTAGAGTTCGTGAAATTTATGCTGACTCACCTAAATTCAACCTAATTTAAGACAATTTCTACCCAATATACCCAAAATGATTTGTTACATAGCTCAGCCAAAGACCATTTTACCCGAGTTTTCACATATTCCAACCTACCCTACATAGCCTTACCTATCCCTGACCTAGCAGATTTGATTAAAGTTGGGTTAATTTAAGCTATCGCCATCAAATTGGAGACAATTTCCACCAAATATGCCTAATTGTTGTGTATCATAGCACAGCCAAAACCCATTTTACCCACATTTTCATCCATTCCATCTAAACCTGGACCTAGCCTCTGATACTACATATACTCAGGGAAGTGATGTTTTTTGGATATGAACCTAAATGCCCGTGCCTAACCTGCAAGAGTCTTGGAGCTTTGTTGAATATTTTATCTATTTTTCTTCAAAAATTGAAGTTTTGGATATGAACCTATCCGCACTGTGCCTAACCTGCTAGGTTCTTTGTTGAACATTGTAACCATATTCATAGAAAAGTGATGTTTTGGATATGGACCTAAGAGCCCCTCTCCTTTAAAACTTGGAACTGTGTTCAATATTGTAGATATAGTGTTGGGTATGTGTTTAGTTTTTACACATCAACCCAACCGTCCTGGACCTAACCTCCCTTCCTCTAACTTCAAATTTATCGTAAATATGGAAGGACGTGTTGTTTGTGCAACAACCCAACCGTCCTTGACCTAACCTCCATTTATCAAACTTCAAATTTATTGTATTTATGGGAAGAAGGTGTTGTTTATGCATCAACCCAACCTCCCTGGACCTAACCTCTGATACACGAATCTTGGTTCAACATTGCATCATACTCGTAGCATATTTTATTTCACATAATTCATCCATCCTCAACCTAACCTCTATTACCTGAGGGAGGAAGGTTAATGGAAAACATGATAATAATGGGAATTTTCTCTACATCAGTTCGACTTAACCATCCTTAGTTAGAAAGGGATATAACTCACCAAAACTATTTAATTACCATTTACCTTATTTTCCTTATCTTCCACGAACTCTAATCAAATCTAGCTTGGGATATGCTAGGTCAGGTTAGGTAAGGCTGTGTAAGGTAAGATGGAATAGGTGAAAAACTTGGGTGAAATGAACTTTGACCATGCTAAGATACAAAACATTTGGGTATATTCGGTGGAAATTGGCATAAATTAGGTAAAATTTAGGTGGGAAAGGCATAAATTTTTCCAACTACCTTCTGAAGATGTATTTAATATACGAAACTACTTAAGGAAATTTCCTGTTTCATTTTTCCTCCGTGGTCTGACATTGTCATAAATATATATATATATGTCGTACCTAGTAGCCAGAACGAACTTCTCAGCCTACTATTCAAGGCCCAATTTGCCTAATAAGTCAAGTTTTCATGAATTAATTGTTTTTCGACTACCTAACCTAACCTAACCTAACTTTTTCTGCTACCTAACCTAACCTAACCTATAAAGATAGGTTAGGTTAGGTTAGGTAGGGTTGGTTAGGTTCGGTCATATATCTACGTTAATTTTAACTCAAATAAAAAAAAATTGACCTCATACATAATGAAATGGGTAGCTTTATCATTTCATAAGAAAAAAATTAGAGAAAATATATTATTTCAGGAAAACTTGGCTTATTAGGCAAATCGGGCCTTGCATAGTAGGCCGAATACGACGTTCTGGCTACTAGGTACGACATATATATATATATATATATATATATATATATATATATATATATATATATATATATATATATATATATATATATATAATATATATATATATATATATATATATATATATATATATATATATATATATATATATATAATATATATATATATATATATATATATATATATATATATATATATATATATATATATGTCGTACCTAGTAGCCAGAACGCACTTCTCAGCCTACTATGCAAGGCCCGATTTGACTAATAAGCCAAGTTTTCAAGAATTAATATATTTTCTCAAATTTTTTTCTTATGAAATGATAAAGCTACCCATTTCATTATGAATGAGGTCAATTTTTTTTATTGAAGTTAAAATTAACGTAGATATATGACCAAACCTAACCAACCCTACCTAACCTAACCTAACCTATCTTTGTAGGTTAGGTTAGGTTAGGTAGCCGAAAATGTTAGGTTAGGTTAGGTTAGGTAGGTTAGGTTGTCGAAAAAACTTTAATTCATGAAAACTTGGCTTATTAGGCAAATCGGGCCTTGCATAGTAAGCTGAGAAGTGCGTTCTGGCTACTAGGTACGACATATATATATATATATATATATATATATATATATATATATATATATATATATATGCAGTAATATTGCATATATATATGCAGTAATATTGGATTACTACTGAAAATCACATTGAAGTCACCATGCCTGGCAGGAGACTGATAGTTTATACAGTAATATTGGATTAGTACTGAAATCGCATTGAAGTCACCACGCCTGGCAGGGGACTGTTTTCATACAAATGAAAGATAGTAAGTTTTCATTTTTATTTTGCCCTATGCTCAATAAGCAATTTCTGAAGAAAGATTGACAATGCTTAAATTACATTCTCTAGAAAGGCAAAGAAATAGAGGTGACATGATAGAGCTGTGAATGAATGGACATGATAAAGGGGGAATATTAATAGACTATTAAAATTATCAACACTAGACAGAACATGAAACAATGGACATAAATTGGAATAAGTTTTAGATTTAGATTTAGGAAAAAGACCTGGGTAAATACTGGTTCTGTAAACAGGGTTTGAACTCATTTCTTATGTTATTATGTAATCTTAGCTATAAAATGATCTTAGACAATGGGAAACCGTACGGCAATACCTTATTGAGAAAAACGAGCTTATAATGATTAACACCATTGCACATTAGGCTTGACAGAAGGCAGCATTTGTATCCCCCTTTGCTATAAACATTAAAAATGGGAATAAACATACTATAACAGAAAACGGACTTATTCAGGGAAGAAGAAGACGGGGTGACTATTAGCAATGCCTGTGCGAAATATGATGGGGCCAGGAGCCGGCCTTTTAATCCCCAGGTAAGTTGATGACGTCATTGACCATTAGCAATGCCCGTGCATGGCTCACCGGGCTAACGAAAAAACATGGGGCCATAACGTGTCCCTTAAATCTCACCGGGGTAACGAAAAAACATGGGGCCATAACGTGTCCCTTAAATCTCACCGGGGTAACGAAAAAACATGGGGCCATAACGTGTCCCTTAGGAAAAGCAAAACGGACACGTTATGGCCTGGTTTACACTACTGGTGAGTGGTGACGCCTGGGTGGTGTTTGGCCGAGCTGGGTGATTGGTGACGCCTGGGTGGTGTTTGGCCGGGCTGGGTGAGTGGTGACGCCTGGGTCTGAGATTTGCTACTACCGCGGGAGTTACTCGTCAAGTAGTTAAGGTGTGTGGAGGCACTACTCGAGATGCCTCTTGTAGGGAGGTCTGGGGAAGGCTTCAGCCTGGATATTGAATGCCTTGGTCGACTTTGAGGTAGCGGTACCAGCCCAATCCTTTATTTTATATAAAAATTTAACCAGTGCCTCAAAAAAATATTCAAAATCTACCCTATCTATAGAATTTAAAATCTGCAGATTGTATCGAAATAATCGGCATAATTCAAATGCTGAATCCAGTTATCTGACACCCGACTGTAATGCTGTTTATAGTCCAGCAATCTTCCCAATACACCTGGAAGAAAAATTCAATACTCAGAATTGATATAACTAAATTCAATATTGCAACCACTATCACAAAATCTGGCCAACAAATATCATTGGCCATCGGCGTCCATCAACGTGTTTCGTCATGAACGCGTAACACAAGAATTCCAATACATGCTGAAATCTCACTGCTTCAGGAGAAGAACACTGAACTCTTCAAGTTCATTCATGTGTTCCAGTCACCATCTGTGGTCACTTTTTGCCACATGTCACTTAATTATCAAACCTAACATTCAAAATCAATGTCCAAAATGACATTCTGACAATCTTACAAATGTGTTTATTATCAATACTACTTTTAATATCACAGTTCTCAAATGAGTACGCAGCAACAAAATGTGTACATACTTCCAGCTAAGAGTATAAAGTTAATGTTGTCAACCCCTCTTGCACCAATGAATGTGGAGCAAGAAAATGACAATTATCATTTTCCAGAGCCTACGTCCTAGACACATTGCAATAACTCTCATACTAGAGAGCTCTATCTCGAGAACAGGTCCATGTGAAAAAATTGTACATTTCCACTTTAATAGAATTTCACTACTATATTTCTAGTTTTCAACATTTAGGTTTTCCAAAATTACATTCCTAGGTATTCAGAGATCTTAATTTTTTCAGAAATTGAATACAATAACAAAATAGAGCAAACATAACATTTTAACATTATTACACAACAAATGTTAAAAAAAAATCTGTTAGACCAGTGACGTGTAGTTGATTGTAGTTTCGACGACCACAAATTTTAGAATGTGGAGAATCCTCGTCCTCTTGTACACCATTCCGGTTTCTGCTGAAGAATGATAGAACTATCCGACCAGATAGCACGACCGACAGGTGACAGTCTGTGGCTGGCTGCAGCCTGCTGGGTGAACCTTGCTAAAGAGACACGGCTCAATTTTCAACTCGAGGTCACAAAACAGTAATGATGGATGAGACTGAAACAACAGGTGACCACAGTAGAACAGGACGTAGATGTACAACGGTCTCTCCCTCTCTCTCGGGACGGAAGCGGCTTCAGTGTCGTTGAGTTTATTGGAATAAGTGCACCTTAATCAAGCACCACAATTAGATGGTGAGGAATTATTACTTGACATCTTCCAGGCACCTGTAGGGTATTTCCTGGTAGGATGTGACATCCCACGGACACTTTAATGAATTTTACAAAATGTGGTGGGCAACTTTTGCTTGGTCAGTGCATACATCCCACATGACCTCTTATTAGTGTCTGGAAGAGACATGAAAAGTAATTTTGGGTAATTTACGCTATACTTCTGCTTCCTTTTAATTAAAGCCACTAATGGAGGATGGTCGACCATTTCAACATAAAAAATCTTTCCCAGCTACAATCTGCAGTTCCTCGCAACTTTTGTGCAGACTAGGAGTAATCAAATCTTTTCAAGAAATCCATACCGATTAAAATGTCTCTAGAAAACTTACTTATGTCAAAGTTATCTTGTCCCAAGATGTCTATCTTTTGCCCATTAAATTTTTGCCCAGTCAAATTATTTCCACAACTCCTAAGGTAAAATGTCTCAACTTGTTGAAGGCTGAATTTTTCGTGAAATTTCCTTTACTGCCAGTGTTCACAAATGCCGTCCATTTCGCACCTTCCCCCTTTGCTTCAAAAGTAGATCTACTGTTATGGGGGGTCTCATGGCTGCTCTGTGAGGGGTAATTAATAATTAATAATAAAGGGGAATATATTAATCGAACCTACATCCAAGAGTATCCCAGACGTAGGGATCTGAGTGTCTATCACTCTAGCAGTTCCCACCTACCACTCTTGTGGTGTCTACCACCCTTCTCTAAGGAACAGAGAAGTATGCCTCCGCAGACAGAGACATGCAACACACATAATGGGAAAATAAAACTAAGTAAGAAGTATTTGAAGGTCAAGACAAATCAAGACAACATGAGATATATATTTTTGTACAAATTATAAAAGATTATTTTCATCCAAAGCAATCAAACAACTTGTTTATTATTATAAAATTTGATTGAGAAACATTTAACTGGTTTGGCTCACATTCTCTACTGATTCACGACAACTAGATTCAAAGTTTAAATTGGATTTGTCCTTACACTCATAATTTTTAGGATTTTTTTTGGAGGATATGAGGCTTTTTGTGAGGTGCCTCTCACATGTGTGTAACTTTTACTGGTTTGCCAGTTTGACCTCTCTCAAACTGCACTGCCATATCCGCTGCATTTTTGGTCTTATATTCTATTAATGCTGTTCCTTTTCTATTTTTCTGCACCATAACCAGAGCATTGATGTCTCCCCACTTATAGAAGAGTTGGTTAATTTCCTGCTGGGAATACCCTGGCCAATCGTCTGTTGACATCCACTTAACTTTAACTTTGTGACCCCGTGTGTCCATAGCTGGAGGTTCACTGCTTTTGGAGACTTTAGATGAACTCCGAAAAAGCTCTGCCCCTACCTCCCTATTTACTCGATCCAGTTCCTCCAAAATAAGTTGCTCGCCCTCCTTGTCCAATCTTTTCAATTCACGTCGAAACTGTTCTTCTTGTGACATATCTTGCTGTTCCCTACTGCGTTGAACACGTCGTTCCCGTTCCTCCAAATCTGACCTTAGTTTCTGTGATCTGGTAACATGTTCACGGGCTCTGGCAGCTGCTGCTTTACGACTCTTGAGGGTCTTGTCATATGCTTTACGTGTTCCTGGATCTAACAAAATCTCAAGAATTTTCTTAAGTTTGTCAAATTCATCAGTAGCGAATGGGTTATCTGGATTCTTATCCGGATGACATTTAAGAGCTCTTTGTCTGTACGATTTCTTAATCTCCTTTTCCTCGGCATCAATAGTTATCCCCAGAATTTGATAGAAGTCCAGTTTCGATAGTTTCGTATTATGTTCCTGCGACATAACGTCCTCAATGCGTCACTACCACTTTCACAAGAGCTAATATTTTCGACAGCTGCTTCTTATGTTTTATTACGCGTTTCTGGAGCGAATGATCTCTGTCCTCAGCTTGCTGTCAACAGTCATATGTAAAGACGTCAAATGTTAGTTAATTTATATCCTACGTACATCTCACTGGGAGGAGACATGTAGCATCTCTCTCAATGTAAAAACATAGTCCTGGAACCTCTGTTAATCATAATATATATAAATTATTTAGATTCAGGTTTGAACATAGGATCATAAGAATAAAGCTCTGGTTAGCCCCATTTAGATTATGCAGTTCAGTTTTGGTCGCCGTACTATAGAATGGATATAATTTCACTTGAACGTGTCCAACGTAGGATGACTAACTTAATTAAGAACATAAGAACAAAGGTAACTGCAGAAGGCCTATTGGCCCATACGAGGCAGCTCCTATTCTATAACCACCTAATCCCACTCATATACTTGTCCAACCCGCGCTTGAAACAATCGAGGGACACCACCTCCACCACGTTACGCGACAATTGGTTCCACGAATCAACAACCCTGTTTGTTGTATTTACCCAAGTCTTTCCTAAATCTAAACTTATCCAATTTATACCCATTGTTTCGTGTTCTGTCTTGTGTTGATATTTTTAATACCCTATTAATATCCCCCGTGTTATGTTTCCCTACCGATTTTACGAAAATCGGTAGGGAAATTAATTCGGAGGAGGACTCACTATCACTTCAAGTTGATCTAGATAGGGTTTTGAAATGGTCAAAGGATTGGCAGATGCAGTTTAATGCTGATAAATGTAAAGTTCTGAGGTTAGGTAATGATGATAGAGTTACAAGATACGAGCTAGATGGTGTTGTGATTGCGAAGTCGGATTGCGAAAGGGATCTGGGAGTTATGATTAGTAAGAATTTAAAACAAAAGGATCAATGCATAAATGTTCGTAATAAGGCAAATCGGACACTTGGATTTATTAATCGCAGCGTTAGTAACAAGACACCTGGTGTGGTTCTCAAGCTATATCTTGCTCTAGTTAGGCCCCATTTAGATTATGCAGTTCAGTTTTGGTCGCCATATTATAGAATGGATATAAATTCACTTGAACGTGTCCAGCGTAGGATGACTAAGTTAATTCCCCAAATTAGAAATCTTTCATATGAAGAAAGATTAACAAAGCTTAAGTTGCATTCACTGGAAAGGCGAAGAGTTAGGGGTGACATGATAGAGGTTTACAAGTGGATGAATGGACATAACCGGGGGGATATTAATAGGGTATTAAAAGTATCAACACAGGACAGAACACGAAACAATGGATATAAATTGGATAAGTTTAGATTTAGGAAAGACTTGGGTAAATACTGGTTCAGTAACAGGGTTGTTGATTTGTGGAACCAATTGCCGCGTAACATTGTGGAGGTGCGGTCCCTCGATTGTTTCAAGCACGGGTTGGACAAGTATATGAGTGGGATTGGGTGGTTATAGAATAGGAGCTGCCTCGTATGGGCCAATAGGCCTTCTGCAGTTACCTTTGTTCTTATGTTCTTATGTCCATTCATCCACTTGTAAACCTCTATCATGTCACCCCTAACTCTTCGCCTTTCCAGTGAATGCAACTTAAGCTTTGTTAATCTTTCTTCATATGAAAGATTTCTAATTTGGGGAATTAACTTAGTCATCCTACGTTGGACACGTTCAAGTGAATTTATATCCATTCTATAATACGGCGACCAAAACTGAACTGCATAATATAAATGGGGCCTAACCAGTGAAAGATATAGAAAGATATATTAAGAACCACACCACGTGTCTTGTTACTAACGCTTCGATTAATAAATCCCAGTGTCCTATTCGCCTTATTACGAACATTTATGCATTGATCCTTTTGTTTTAAATTCTTACTAATCATAACTCCCAGATCCCTTTCGCAATCTCAACACCATCTAGCTCGTATCTTGTAACTCTATCATCATTACCTAGCCTCAGAACTTTACATTTATCAGCATTAAACTGCATTTGCCAATCATTTGACCATTTCAAAACCCTATCTAGATCAACTTGAAGTGATAGTGAGTCCTCCTCCGAATTAATTTCCCTACCGATTTTCGTATCATCGGCAAATTTGTAAATGTTGCTACTCAAACCTGAATTTAAATCATTTATATATATTATAAACAACAGAGGTCCCAGGACAGAGCCCTGAGGTACTCCACTAACAACATTATCCCACTCTGACTTAACCCCATTTATACTAACTCTGTTTCCTTTGGAATAGCCATGCCCTAATCCAAGTTAATATAGCACCCCCCAGTACCATGAGCTTCTATTTTTTTAATTAGTCTTTCATGTGGCACTGTATCAAAAGCTTTGCTAAAGTCAAGGTACACAACATCACAATCCTTACCACTATCAACTGCCTCAACTATGCTGGAATAAAAAGTTAGCAAATTTGTTAAACATGAACGGCCATTTGTAAAACCATGTTGCGACTCATTTATTAATTTGTTTTTCAAGATTGTATTTGTATTTGTAGACGAATTGTATTTGCAATTATTGATTCAAGTAACTTTCCCACAATAGACGTTAGGCTAATTGGCCGATAGTTTGACGCAAGTGATCTATCTCCTTTCTTAAAAATTGGTACCACATTAGCTACCTTCCATGACTCTGGCACTCTGCCTGACTCTATTGATTTATTAAATATGGTAGACAGTGGGTCGGAAAGCTCCTCTTTGCATTCTTTAAGCACCCTGGCAAACACTTCATCCGGCCCTGGGGATTTGTTTGGTTTTAGTTTTTCTAATTGTTTAATTACATCCTCCCTGGTAACTACTAAACTAGTCAACCTGTCCTCATCCACACCCACATAGACTTGTTCGGCTGAAGGCATATTGTTAAGTTCTTCTTTAGTAAATACAGATATAAAATATTTGTTAAAAATACTACTCATCTCCTTGTCATTATCCGTTATTTGACCTGTCTCAGATTTTAATGGACCTATCCTTTCCGTAGTCTTAGTTCGATATAACTGAAAAAACCCTTTAGGATTTGACTTTGCTTGCTCTGCTATGCGAACTTCATAGTTTCTTTTTGCTTTCCTAATCTCTTTTTTAACATTTCTAACCAGTTGTATTAATTCCTGTTCTAACCTTACTTCCCCATTCTTAATCCTTTTGTACCAATTTCTCTTTTTACCTATAAGGTTCTTTAAATTATGTTATCCACTTTGGGTCATTAGTATTCGATCTATTCAATTTGTATGGTATATTACGTTCCTGTGCTTTGTTTAGAATATTCTTAAATAAGTTATATATTAAATCCACATCGAAATCCCCTTTTACGTCACCTGTCGCTGGGTTCATGTCTCGCTCCAAGACCGGCCCACACTCCATACCCAAGAGTTTCCTATCTATTTGACCCAAAAAAATTCTTAGGCTATTAAAATCAGCTTTTCGTAAATCTGATTTTCGAAATTTTCGATTGAAAAGATTTCTAATTCCCCAAATTAGAAATCTTTCATATGAAGAAAGATTAACAAAGCTTAAATTGCATTCACTGGAAAGGCGAAGAGTTAGGGGTGACATGATAGTGGTTTACAAGTGGATGAATGGACATAACAAAGGAGATATTAATAGGGTATTAAAAGTATCAACACAAGACAGAACACGAAACAATTGGTATAAATTGGATAAGTTTAGATTTAGGAAAGACTTGGGTAAATACTGGTTCAGTAACAGGGTTGTTGATTTGTGGAACCAATTACCGCGTAACGTGCTGGAGGTGGGGGTCCCTCGATTGTTTCAAGCGCGGGTTGGACAAGTATATGAGTGAGATTGGGTGGTTATAAATAGGAGCTGCCTCGTATGAGCCAATAGGCCTTCTGCAGTTGCCTTTGTTCTTATGTTCTTATGAACGGCCATTTATAAAACCATGTTGCGACTGGTTAGCTTTCCAAAACTCTGGCACTCTGCCTGACTCTATTGATTTATTAAATATGGTTGACATTGGGTCACACAGCTCCTCTTTGCATTCTCTAAGCACCCTGGCAAACACTTCATCCGGCCCTGGGGATTTGTTTGGTTTGAGTTTTACTATTTGTTTAAGAATCAAAGAAAACTGGGAATGCTTCTATGGAAGAAATGAAATGTATGCTCGTGATGGGGTGCATCTATCGGGGGCTGGGGTTGTTGCTGTTGCGAACTCGTTGGAACCAGTGGTTAGAGGTGTTTGTTTGGGTTTAAACTGTTAGTAGATAGTGGTATGGGAATTGATTTGGAGGAAGGAGGTAATAAAAGTATGTGTTCGTGGGAGAAAAGAATTGGCAAAATGATCAGGGAAAGAAAAGGGCCTCAAAAAAACAATTCACTTAGGATATATTACACTAACAGTAGAAGTCTAAGAAATAAAATTAATGAATTAAATGCTCTTGTCTGCACAGAAAAATAGATATTATTGCACTTACCGAAACGTGGATGAACGTAGAAAATAGAGAACTATTAGCTGAATATCAAATAAATGGATTTAAACTATTTCACACAGATAGATATATTAGACGAGGAGGGGGAGTAGCCATATATGTTAGGGACAATTTGAAATGTAGTCTCAAAGAGGGAATCAAAACTGAGCCCCACACAGAAACTATTTGGATAGAATTAAACGAAAAAGCAAATAATATTATAATAGGAGTTATATATAGGCCACCAAATTTAGACAGAATGGAAGCAAAGCATCTATGGAATGAAATATCTAGATCTAACAGTATTTATGTCATGGGTGACTTTAATTTTAGTGGAATAAACTGGGTGAACAAAACTGGGAATAGTGAAGCAGAAGATTTTCTAGAATTAATTGACGATTGCTTTCTTACGCAACACATTAAGGAACCAACACGGGAAAATAATATTTTAGATTTAGTGTTAACTAACAGGGAAACACAAATTAATGACATCGAAATAGGGAGTGAGCTAGGGAACAGTGATCACAAAGTAATCAGATTTAGCATAGAATGGAATAGACCTGTAGGAGAAAATTCTGTTAAAGTGCCAGATTTTCGAAAAGTTGATTTTAATAGCCTAAGAAATTTTTTGGGTCAAATAGATTGGAAACTCTTGGGTATGGGGTGTGGGCCGGTCTTAGAGCGAGACATGAACCCAGCGATAGTTGACGTAAAAGGGGATTTCGATGTGGATTTAATAAGAACATAAGAACAAAGGCAACTGCAGAAGGCCTATTGGCCCATACGAGGCAGCTCCTATTTATAACCACCCAATCCCACTCATATACATGTCCAACCCATGCTTGAAACAATCGTGGGACCCCACCTCCACAATGTTATGCGGCAATTGGTTCCACAAATCAACAACCCTGTTACTGAACCAGTATTTACCCAAGTCTTTCCTAAATCTAAACTTATCCAATTTATACCCATTGTTTCGTGTTCTGTCTTGTGTTGATACTTTTAATACCCTATTAATATCCCCTTTGTTATGTCCATTCATCCACTTGTAAACCTCTATCATGTCACCCCTAACTCTTCGCCTTTCCAGTGAATGCAACTAAAGCTTTGTTAATCTTTCTTCATATGAAAGATTTCTAATTTGGGGAATTAACTTAGTCATCCTACGCTGGACACGTTCAAGTGAATTTATATCCATTCTATAATATGGCGACCAAAACTGAACTGCAAAATCTAAATGGGGCCTAACTAGAGCAAGATATAGCTTGAGAACCACACCAGGTGTCTTGTTACTAACGCTGCGATTAATAAATCCAAGTGTCCGATTTGCCTTATTACGAACATTTATGCATTGATCCTTTTGTTTTAAATTCTTACTTATCATAACTCCCAGATCCCTTTCACAATCCGACTTCGCAATCTCAGCACCATCTAGCTCGTATCTTGTAACACTATCATCATTACCTAACCTCAGAACTTTACATTTATCAGCATTAAACTGCATCTGCCAATCCTTTGACCATTTCAAAACCCTATCTAGATCAACTTGAAGTGATAGCGAGTCCTCCTCCGAATTAATTTCCCTACCGATTTTCGTATCATCGGCAAATTAGCAAATGTTGCTACTCAAACCTGAATCTAAATCATTTATATATATTATAAACAACAGAGGTCCCAGGACAGAGCCTTGAGGCACTCCACTTACAACATTTTCCCACTCTGACTTGACTCCATTTATACTAACTCTGTTTCCTTTGGTATAGCCATGCCCTAATCCAGTTTAATATAGCACCCCCAATACCATGAGCCTCTATCTTTTTAATCAGTCTTTCATGTGGCACTGTATCAAAAGCTTTGCTAAAGTCAAGGTACACAACATTAGAATCCTTACCACTATCAACTGCCTCAACTATGCTAGAATAAAAAGATAACAAATTTGTTAAACATGAACAGCCATTTATAAAACCATGTTGTGACTCAATTATTAATTTATGTTTTTCAAGATGAAGACGAATTTTATTTGCTATTATAGATTCGAGTAACTTACCCACAATAGACGTTAGGCTAATTGGTCGATAGTTAGACGCAAGTGATCTATCTCCTTTCTTAAAAACTGGTATCACATTAGCAACTTTCCAAAACTC
Organism: Procambarus clarkii; assembly: GCF_040958095.1. Lineage (NCBI taxonomy): Eukaryota > Metazoa > Arthropoda > Malacostraca > Decapoda > Cambaridae > Procambarus > Procambarus clarkii. The sequence goes on along the minus strand of NW_027189532.1, from coordinate 40,774 downwards.
TGGCACTCTGCCTGACTCTATTGATTTATTAAATATGGTTGACAGTGGGTCACAAAGCTCCTCTTTGCATTCTTGAAGCACCCTGGCAAACACTTCATCCGGCCCTGGGGATTTGTTTGGTTTGAGTTTTACTATTTGTTTAAGAACATCCTCCCTGGTAACTGCTAAACTCGTCAACCTGTCCTCGTCCCCACCCACATAGACTTGTTCGGCTGAAGGCATATTGTTAAGTTCCTCTTTAGTAAATACAGATACAAAATATTTATTAAAAATACTACTCATCTCTTCATCACTATCTGTTATTTGACCTGTCTCAGTTTTTAATGGACCTATCCTTTCCCTAGTCTTAGTATGATATAACTGAAAAAAAAACCTTTAAGATTTCTTTGCTTGCCCTGCTATGCGAACTTCATAGTTTCTTTTTGCTTTCCTTATCTCTTTTTTAACATTTCTAACCAGTTGTACGAATTCCTGTTCTAAAGTGACCTCCCAATTTTTAATCCTTTTGTACCAAGCTCTCTTTTTACCTATAAGGTTCTTCAAATTCTTTGTTATCCACTTTGGGTCATTAGTATTCGATCTATTCAATTTGTATGGTATACTACGTTCCTGTGCTTTGTTTAGAATATTCTTAAATAAGTTATATATTGAATTCACATCGAAATCTCCATTTACGTCACCTATCGCTGGGTTCATGTCTCGCTCCAAGACCGGCCCACACCCCATACCCAAGACTTTCCAATCAATTTGACCCAAAGAATTTCTTAGGCTATTAAAATCAGCTTTTCGAAAATCTGGCACTTAAACAGAATTTTCTCCTACAGGTCTATTCCATTCTATGCTCAATCTGATTTCTTTGTGATCACTGTTCCTTAGCTCACTCCCTATTTCGATGTCATTAATTTGTGTTTCCCTGTTAGTTAACACTAAATCTAAAATATTATTTTCCCGTGTTGGTTCCTTAATGTGTTGCGTAAGAAAGCAATCGTCAATTAATTCTAGAAAATCTTCTGCTTCACTATTCCCTGTTTTGTTCAACCAGTTTATTCCACTAAAATTAAAGTCACCCATGACGTAAATACTGTTAAATCTAGATGCTCTAGATATTTCATCCCATAGATGCTTTGCTTCCATTCTGTCTAAATTTGGTGGCCTATATTTAACTCCTATTATAATATTATTTGCTTTTTCGTATAATTCTATCCAAATAGTTTCTGAGTGTGGCTCAGTTTTGATTCCCTCTTTGAGACTACATTTCAAATTGTCCTTAACATATATGGCTACTCCCCCTCCTCGTCTAATATATCTATCTGTGTGAAATAGTTTAAATCCATTTATTTGATATTCAGCTAATAGTTTTCTATTTTCTACATTCATCCACGTTTCGGTAAGTGCAATAATATCTATTTTTTCTGTGCAGACAAGAGCATTTAATTCGTTAATTTTATTTCTTAGACTTCTACTGTTAGTGTAATATGCCCTAAGTGAATTGTTATTTTGAGGCCCTTCTCTTTCCCTGATCATTTTGCCAATTCCTTTCTCCCACAAACACATACTTTTATTATCTCCTTCCTTCAAATCAATTCCCATACCTCTATCTACTAACAGTTTAAATCCAAACAAACACCTGTAACCACTTCTTCCAACGAGTTCGCAACAGCAACAACCCCAGCTCTCGATAGATGCACCCCATCACGAGCATACATTTCATTTCTTCCATAGAAGTGTTCCCAGTTGTCAATGAAAGATATTGCATTTGATTTGCAATATCTTTCCAGCCGCCAATTGACACCAAGTGCCCTTGACATCCATTCATTTCCCACTCCCTTTCTTGGAAGAATGCCACATATGATCGGGATTCCTCCCTTGCTCCTAACTAATTCAATGGCTGTCCTGAATCTCTGTATTAGTTCCTCACTCCTAACTCGTCCAACATCATTACCCCCTGCACTAACACAAATAATGGGTTTGTTCCCATTTCCTGTCATAATATCATTCATGTTTCCAACAATATCACCAATTCCAGCTCCCGGGTAGCAAACCCTTAATCAGTTCCCCCTATCTCTGGCACAAAACGTTCTGTCTAAATACCTCACCTGGGAATCTCCCACAACCAAAATTCCCTTCGATTCTCCCTTTTCCTTTTGAGCAGTTTGAGGGACCTGCGCTTTAATGCTCCTCGTTACTTTGTCTTTGCCAACTCGTTGAACAACAGGTACAACACAGCACTCGTCCTCTAATACGAGTGCTGTGTTGCACTCATAAATAATATATAACTTATTTAAGAATATTCTAAACAAAGCATAGGAACTTAGTATACCATACAAATTGAATAGGTCGAATACTAATGACCCAAAGTGGATAACAAATAATTTAAAGAACCTTATAGGTAACAGGAGAGCTTGGTACAAAAGGATTAAGAATGGGGAAGTCAGGTTAGAACAGGAATTCATACAACTGGTTAGAAATGTTAAAAAAGAGATTAGGAAAGTAAAAAGAAACTATGAAGTTCGCATAGCAGAGCAAGCAAAGTCAAATCCTAAAGGGTTTTTTCAGTTATATCGAACTAAGACTACGGAAAGGATAGGTCCATTAAAATCTGAGACAGGTCAAATAACGGATAATGACAAGGAGATGAGTAGTATTTTTAACAAATATTTTATATCTGTATTTACTAAAGAAGAACTTAACAATATGCCTTCAGCCGAACAAGTCTATGTGGGTGGGGATGAGGACAGGTTGACTAGTTTAGCAGTTACCAGGGAGGATGTAATTAAACAAATAGAAAAACTAAAACCAAACAAATCCCCAGGGCCGGATGAAGTGTTTGCCAGGGTGCTTAAAGAATGCAAAGAGGAGCTTTCCGACCCACTGTCTACCATATTTAATAAATCAATAGAGTCAGGCAGAGTGCCAGAGTTATGGAAGGTAGCTAATGTGGTACCAATTTTTAAGAAAGGAGATAGATCACTTGCGTCAAACTTTCGGCCAATTAGCCTAACGTCTATTGTGGGAAAGTTACTTGAATCAATAATTGCAGATGCAATTCGTCTCCATCTTGAAAGGCATAAATTAATAAATGAGTCGCAACATGGTTTTACAAATGGCCGTTCATGTTTAACAAATTTGCTAACTTTTTATTCCAGCATAGTTGAGGCAGTTGATAGTGGTAAAGATTGTGATGTTTTGTACCTTGACTTTAGCAAAGCTTTTGATACAGTGCCACATGAAAGACTAATTAAAAAAATAGAAGCTCATGGTATTGGGGGTGCTATATTAACTTGGATTAGGGCATGGCTATTCCAAAGGAAACAGAGTTAGTATAAATGGGGTTAAGTCAGAGTGGGATAATGTTAGTGGAGTACCTCAGGGCTCTGTCCTGGGACCTCTGTTGTTTATAATATATATAAATGATTTAGATTCAGGTTTGAGTAGCAACATTTGCAAATTTGCCGATGATACGAAAATCGGTAGGGAAATTAATTCGGAGGAGGACTCGCTATCACTTCAAGTTGATCTAGATAGGGTATTGAAATGGTCAAAAGATTGGCAAATGCAGTTTAATGCTGATAAATGTAAAGTTCTGAGGCTAGGTAATGATGATAGGGTTAAAAGATACGAGCTAGATGGTGTTGAGATTGCGAAGTCGGATTGCGAAAGGGATCTGGGAGTTATGATTAGTAAGAATTTAAAACAATAGGATCAATGCAGGAATGTTCGTAATAAGGCGAATAGGACACTGAGATTTATTAATCGAAGCGTTAGTAACAAGACACGTGGTGTGGTTCTTAAGCTATATCTTTCACTGGTTAGGCCCCATTTATATTATGCAGTTCAGTTTTGGTCGCCGTATTATAGAATGGATATAAATTCACTTGAACGTGTCCAACGTAGGATGACTAAGTTTATTCCCCAAATTAGAAATCTTTCATATGAAGAAAGATTAACAAAGCTTAAGTTGCATTCACTGGAAAGGCGAAGAGTTAGGGGTGACATGATAGAGGTTTACAAGTGGATGAATGGACATAACAGGGGGGATATTAATAGGGTATTAATAATATCTACACAAGACAGAACACGAAACAATGGGTATAAATTGGATAAGTTTAGATTTAGGACAGACTTGGGTAAATACTGGTTCAGTAACAGGGTTGTTGATTTGTGGAACCAATTACCGCGTAACATTGTAGAGGTGGGGTCCCTCGATTGTTTCAAGCATGGGTTGGACATGTATATGAGTGGGATTGGGTGGTTATAAATAGGAGCTGCCTCGTATGGGCCAATAGGCCTTCTGCAGTTGCCTTTGTTCTTATGTAATAGCTAAGGTCAAGGAGTTCCTAAAATAATGGAAGTTAGGTTAGGCCCAGACCCCAGGAAGACAATTCCCGGAAAATAATACTTGTCCTATGAGTTCGCCGTCAAGAGGGCCAGAATCTCGGCCTTGGTGTAGGTTCCTCGGAACCGAACCTTGATTGGGTGGAACATGGTGATTTTTAACTGGCACCAGGAGTGAAGAAAGTCCCCTTCATCGGGTCAGTGCCAATGGAAGAAAGCTTTCTATCTGTATAGTGCTCCGATCGCCAATTCACATCACTGACGAAGGCCTTCCGGCTCTTCCCGGTATAAAACGCCAGGATGGGAGGGGGGCTGACATTTTAAGAGTGAAGAGCTTAGAGAGAAATTTCATATAACTGACCCCCCCCCTCCCTATGTCGTTACCTCACTGTACTGTGGTCAGGTGAAGATAGACGAATCACGAGCCTGCCTTCCTCACTAAGTAGGTAGTTACAATTTGTAACTACAATATATAAATAATGGTCTAGTTTGTGCAGGTCAATGTTAACATTAAAAATATTGTGACATTGGTTAATTTGGGCTGACTTGATCAAATTGCGTTCATCAAAACTCCTTCACTTAGCAATATGTTTTGGCTCTCTCCAATTAATATTATGATTATATAAACTGGCATGTATCTTGAGATGATTTCGGGGCTTAGCGTCCTCAACAAGGCCTCATTTTTTGTTTCACATCTCCAGGAAGCAGCCCGTAGCAGCTGTCTAACTCCCAGGTACCTATTTACTGCTAAGTGAACAGATGCATCAGGGTGAAAGAAACTCAGCCCATTTGTTTCCGCTTCCACCGGAGGATCGAACCCGGAACCTCAGGACTGCGAATCCGAAGCGCTGTCCATTCAGCTGTCTGGCTTCCTTACATCCACTTACTCATTAGTCATTTATCAGCTTACAAATTCTTCACATACTGTCAATGTCTCGCTCCATTTTATTATTTTAAGTACATTCACATTTCTTGATCTATATATCTCATAGACTTCACAAGCCACTCATAAAACCTTAAAATTACTATACACTCGCATATTTTCCTCAGATACTATTGCTAACTATAGTCCCTTGCACAAGATGGCAAGAGAGGCAGCCAGATAACAAACACTCATAGCTGATGGATCAAGTTCCAGTTGAGTGAGTAAGGGGGTGTAAGACACCACCCCCGTCGATGACCTATTTGACCAAGTTATGTGGATATAAAAAATTCATGGGGATTAATACATGTAGCTTCTCTTCTCGGGAAGAGAGATGGTATCTCTAAATCATCATCAATCAACATGTGGTCAAAATAATTCTTAGTATACAGCAGAACAACTGCCGGCCAAGCAATATTAATATGAAATATTGTTGCATCTTTGGTGAAGCAACTTTTGCTTTGGTCAGACAACAAAACAGCTTCAAATGTTTGAAGTAATTCCCATTGAGTAAAAAATTCTTTCAAACGTCTACGTGGAAGAAAGGAAGTAGAGCGATAAGGAAATGGCTGAGGAGTCTTGCTGGGGGTCGATGGAGGATATCTTGTGACAAGAGTCTGGATGATGCGGTTGGACACACCAACCACCAAAGAAAACAAATGCATTTGGCAACCATTGGAGTTGAGCACTGGATCAGCCTCGTTGGCACTGATGATGAAAACAGGAAGTGACAAAGCAAAGAGACATACAATAATCTACATTGAAGATTGATAAATTGTGATAAGTGCCAGGGGAAGGCCAAAGCCAATGATGTACGACCAGTTATCCTTGATGAAACATAATCTCTTGTATATTTCCCAACCCATGTTGAATCATCTGTACTCAAAGGCATAGTGCATTAAGCATACACAGGTGAATACCGTTCAGGATCACATTTACACCCACCAGAGGCACCAGCTTCATAAAGCTACCCTGTATGAGAAAAAGACAAAGATGGAGATGAGAATCGGATACAAGTTTACTGATGCAGTTGATCAGGTGGGGACGTCCTTGGCGCTGGTGATATACACTGTCAGCTATGTCTTGAAACCATATGGTGTTAATGATCCTGGAGAGCACGAAGAGTGGCAAGACCCACAATGTGTTGAAGATGGTAGAGAGGATGGGCAGCACCAACGACCACAGTGGCCCCGCTTCCTCATCCAGGAAGAGCCCCAGCACCTGCTTCAGTCCCAGCAACAGCATGTAGTGGAAGAATGCTACACTGAAGCCGAAAACATCACCGTTGAGGATGCAGCACTGCAATGTAAATGAAATGCATTGTAAGCATGTAAATGCAGTTCATTGGACTGTTCGGCCCATTCTAATCGCACAATGTTGATAAGTGTGAACTCAGAGATTTACTAGTTTGTCAAAGCTTCACACTCCCAATCGTTACAAGGGATCGAAAACAAACACACACACACACACACACACGCGCGCGCGCATTTTATCCTTCTTCCCAAAAGATCAGATCAGATTTATCCAGATCTCCCCCCACCCCCCCCCCAAAAAAAAGAACTAGGAAACAAAAGGCTGGCATTTTAAAGGGAGAATTAGGAGACGAGTTTTCCTAAGTGAAATATCTTGGGACACATACCTCAGAGCTAAGTCTGAACAAGATATGATGGACTATGTCACCCAAAAGTGTCAGGAGGCAGTAAACAGGTTTATCCCGGCCCAAAAGGAAAAACCCGAGAAGCAAAAGAAGAATCCATAGTATAATAGGGCATGCATGGAAGCTAAGGAACTGAACAAAAGGGTGTGGAGGAACTTCCGGAATAAGAGAACACCAGAAAGCAGAGAGATACCAGAGAACCAGAAATGAGTATGCCAGGGTGAGAAGAGAAGCAGAGAAAAATTATGAAAATGATATAGCAAACAAAGCCAAGACCGAACCAAAGCTATTCTAGTCTCATCAGGAGGAAAACAATAGTGAGAGAACAGAGAACGAAACTTAGAACAGGCGAGGACAGGTATACAGAGAATGACAAAGAGGTGTGTGAAGAACTCAACAAGAGGTTCCAGGTCTTCACAATAGAACAAGGTGAGGTCACTGTGCTAGGAGAGGGGTAAGTAAACCAAGCGGCCTTGGAAGGGTTCGAAATTACGAGATGAAGTCAAGACACCGCTGGGTCTGGACGTTAGAAAGGCTCTTGGTCCAGATGGTATCTCGCCATGGGTACTGAAAAAGTGTGCAGAGGCACTTTGCTTACCACTCTCCATAGTGTATAATAGGTCACTGGAGACGGGAGACCTACCAGAAATATGGAAGACAGCGAATGTGGTCCCAATATACAAAAAAGGGCCACAGGGAAGAGGCACTGAGCTACAGGCCAGTATCCTTGACTTGTATACTATGCAAGGTGATGAAGATCGTGAGAAAACCTAGTAACAAATCTGGAGGGAAGGGACTTCGTAACAAATCGCCAACATGAGTTCAGGGAGGGTAAATCTTGCCTGACAGCTTAGAATTCTACGATCAAGTGACAAAGATTAAGCAAGAGAAGGCTGGGCGGACTGCATTTTCTTTGATTGTCGGAAAGCCTTTGACACAGTACAACATAAGAGGCTGGAACATAAGCTGGAGAGACAGGCTTGAGTAGCTGGTAAAGTCCTCCAGTGGATAAGGGAGTACCTAAGCAATAGGAAGCAGAGAGTTACGGTGAGGGGTGAGACCTTAGATTGGCGTGAAGTCACCAGTGGAGTCCCACAGGGGCTCTGTACTCGGTCCTATCCTGTTTCTGATTTATGTAAATGATCTCCCGGAGGGTATAGACTCATTTCTCTCAATGTTTGGTGAATATGCCAAAATTATGAGGAGGATTAAGACAGGAGGAGGACTGCTTGAGGATTCAAGAAGACCTAGACAAGCTGAAGGGATGGTCGAACAAATGGTTGTTAGGTAAACCCAAACAAATGTAATGTATTGATGATAGGTGTAGGGAACAGGAGGCCAGATACAAAGTATCATCTGGGATATGAAATCCTTCGAGTCAGAGAAAAAAACTTGGGGGCAGACCTGTTCCCTGCGGCCCATATCAAGAGGATAACATCAGCGGCATATGCCAGGCTGGCCAACATAACAACGGCATTTAGAAACTTGTGTAAGGAATCATTCAGAACTTTGCATACCACACACGTCAGACCAATCCTGGAGTATGCAGCCTCATCATGGAGTCCATATCTAATGAAGGATAAGACTAAACTGGAAAAGGTTCAAAGGTTTGCCACCAGACAAACCCGAGCTGAGGGGTATGATCTACGAGGAGAGACTGCGAGAATTAAACCTCACGTCGCTAGAAGACAGAAGAGTTAGGGGGGACATGATCACCACATTCAAGATTCTCAAGGGAATTGATTGGGTAGACAAAGACAGGCTATTTAACACAAGGGGCACACGCTCTAGGGGGGACAGGTGGAAACAGAGTACCCAAGTGAGTACACACACACACCGCGCACACACACACACCGCGCACACACCGCGTGCACACACACACACCGCGCGCACACACACACACCGCGCACACACCGCACGCTCACACACGCGTGCACACACACCGCACGTACACACACACCCGCACACACACACCGCACGCACACACACACACACACACCGCACGCACACACACACACACACACCGCACGCACACACACACCACACGCGCACACACACTGCACGCGCACACACACCACACGCGCACACACACTGCACGCGCACACACACACACCGCACACACACACACACCGCGCACACACACACACACACCCACACGCACACACACACACACAAATGACAGAAGACCCAGACAGGAATATGATAGAAACAACTTGGCCACCATCAATATACTAGAGAGAGCAGCTTCTGTGGCTAGCAGGAACGGATCCAGACTTCTAATCATGGGAGACTTCAACCATGGGAAGATAGATAGGGGGAACAGAGACCCACATGGAGGCCCAGACACATGGAGAGCTAAGCTGCTGGATGTGGCAACAAGAAACTTTCTAAGTCAACAAGTCAAGGGACTGACAAGAATGAGAGGAGGGGATGAACCAGCCTTGCTTGATCTGATATTTACCCTAAATGAGTCGGATATAAGGGAAGTTAAGTTGGAAGCCCCCTTGGGAATGAGTGATCATAGTGTATTGAGCTTTGAGTACCTGGTTGAGCTGGGAATTATCACCCCCAAAAAAGAACTGGGAACCAAAGGGCTGGCGTACCGAAAGGGAAACTATGAGGAAATGAATAAATTCCTATGGGATATTTATTGGGACACAGAACTCGGAACCAAGTCCGTACAAGACATGATGGACTATGTCACCCAAAAATGTCAGGAGGCTGTAAGCAGGTTTGTCCCAGCCCGACAGGAAAAAACAGAGAAGCAAAGGAAGAATCCGTGGTTTAATAAGGAATGTATGAAAGCAAAGGAGCAGAACAAAAGGGCATGGAGGAACTTCCTTAGTAACAGAACACCAGAAAGTAGAGAGAGATACCAGAGAACCAGGACCGAGTATGTCAGTGTGAGAAGAGCAGCTGAGAAAAGGTATGAAAATGATATAGCTAATAAAGCAAAGACCGAACCAAAGCTACTACACAGTCACATCAGGAGGATGACAACAGTGAAGGAACAGGTGATGAAACTTAGGGTGGGCGAGGACAGGTACACAGAGAATGACAAAGAGGTGTGTGAAGAACTCAACAAAAGGTTCCAGGAGGTCTTTACAATATTACAGGGAGAAGTCACGGCGCTAGGAGAGGTGGCAGCAAACCAGGTGACCTTGGATAGGTTCGAAATTACAAGAGGTGAGGTCAAGAAGCACCTATTGGAGCTGGATGTGAGAAAAGCTGTTGGGCCGGATGGAATCTCGCCATGGGTATTGAAAGAGTGTGCAGGAGCACTTTGCCTACCACTCTCCATAGTGTATAGTAGGTCACTGGAAACGGGGGACCTACCAGAAATATGGAAGACTGCTAATGTAGTACCAATATACAAAAAGGGTGACAGACAAGATGCACTGAACTACAGGCCAGTGTCCTTAACTTGTATACCATGCAAGGTGATGGAGAAGATTGTGAGAAAAAACCTAGTAACACATCTGGAGAGAAGAAACTTCGTGACAACCCATCAACATGGGTTCAGGCAGGGTAAATCTTGCCTTACAGGATTGATAGAATTCTACGATCAGGTGACAAAGATTAAACAAGAAAGAGAAGGGTGGGCGGACTGCATTTTTTTGGACTGTCGGAAAGCCTTTGACACAGTACCCCATAAAAGGTTGATGCATAAAGCTAGAGAAACAGGCATGAGTAACTGGTAGGGAGCTCCAGTGGATAAGGGAGTATCTAAACAATAGGAAGCAGAGAGTTACAGTGAGGGGTGAGACCTCAGACTGGCGTGAAGTCACCAGTGGAGTCCCACAGGGCTCTGTACTTGGTTCTATCCTGTTTCTGATATACGTAAATGATCTCCCAGAGGGTATAGACTCATTCCTCTCAATGTTTGCTGACGACGCCAAAATTATGAGAAGGATTAAGTCAGAGGAGGACAGCTTGAGGCTTCAAGAAGACCTGGACAAGCTGCAGGAATGGTCGAACAAATGACTGTTAGAGTTTAATTCAAGCAAATGTAATGTAATGAAGATAGGGGTAGGAAGCAGGAGACCAGATACAAGGTATCACTTGGGAGATGAAATACTTCAAGAGTCAGAGAGAGAGAAAGACCTGGGGGTTGATATCACACCAGACCTGTCCCCTGTTGCTCATATCAAGAGGATAACAGCAGCAGCATATGCCAGGTTGGCTAACATAAGAACGGCCTTTAGAAACTTGTGTAAGGAATCTTTCAGAACATTATATACCACATATGTCAGACCAATCCTGGAGTATGCGGCACCAGCATGGAGTCCATATCTAGTCAAGCATAAGACTAAAATAGAAAAGGTTCAAAGGTTTGCCACCAGACTAGTACCCGAGCTGAGAGGTATGAGCTACGAGGAGAGACTCCGGGAATTAAACCTCACTTCGTTGGAAGACAGAAGAGTTAGGGGGGACATGATCACCACATTCAAGATCCTCAAGGGAATTGACAGGGTTGATAAAGACAGGCTGTTTAACACAAGGGGCACACGTACTAGGGGACACAGGTGGAAACTGAGTGCCCAAATGAGCCCCAGAGATATTAGAAAGAACTTTTTTAGTGTCAGAGTGGTTGACAAATGGAATGCATTAGGAAGTGATGTGGTGGAGGCTGACTCCATACACATTTTCAAGTGTAGATATGATAGAACCCAATAGGCTCAGGAACCTGGACACCTGTTGATTGACAGTTGAGAGGCGGGACCAAAGAGCCAGAGCATAACTAGATGAGTACAACTAGGTGAGTACAACTAGGTGAGTACACATACACCCCCCACACACACCACACACACACACACACACACACACACACACACACACACACACACACACACACACACACACACACACACACACACACACACACACACACACACACACACAAAAGGCTGGGATTTTGAGGAGATGGATATTCAGGGCTGTGAAGGTTTCAGTGACTACATAGCAGGTACTGTAACAAATGGAGGGAAAAAAATTATAGTCGCAGTCATATATAATCCACCACCAAATGACAGAAGACCTAGACAGGAATATGATAGAAACAACATGGCCACCATTAACATAATAGAAAGAGCAGCTTCTGTTGCTAGCAGGAATGGATCTGGACTACTAATTATGGGAGACTTCAACCATGGGAAGATAGATTGGAAGAACAGAGACCCGCATGGAGGACCAGAAACATGGAGAGCTAAGCTGCTGGACGTGGCAACAAGAAACTTTCTAAGCCAGTATACCAAAGAGCCAACAAGAATGAGAGGAGAAGATGAACCAGCAATGCTTGATTTGATATTTACCCTAAATGAATGGGATATAAGGGAAGTTAAGATGGAAGCGCCCTTGGGAATGAGTGACCACAGTGTATTGAACTTTGAGTACCTGGTAGAGCTAGGACTTATCTCCCCCCAAAAAGAACTAGGAATCAAAAGGCTGGCATACCGAAAGGGGAATTATGAACAGATGAGAAGTTTCCTAAGTGAAATACCTTGGGACACAGACCTCAGAGACAAGTCTGTACAGGGTATGATGGACTATGTTACCCAAAAGTGTCAGGAGGCAGTAAACAGGTTCATCCCGGCCCAAAGGGAAAAATCCGAGAAGCAACAGAAGAATCCATGGTATAATAGGGCATGTATGGAAGCGAAGAAACTGACCAAAAAGGCGTGGAGGAACTTCCGGAATAACAGAACACCAGAAAGCAGGGAGAGATACCAGAGAACCAGGAATGAGTACGTCAGGGTGAGAAGAGAAGCAGAGAACAATTTTGAAAATGATATAGCAAACAAAGCCAAGACCGAACCAAAGCTACTCCACAGTCACATCAGAAGGAAAACAACAGTGAAAGAACAGGTATTGAAACTTAGAACAGGCGAGGACAGGTATACAGAGAATGACAGAGAGGTGTGTGAGGAACTCAACAAGAGGTTCCAGGAGGTCTTCACAATAGAACAGGGTGAGGTCACTGTGCTAGGAGAAAGGGAGGTAAACCAGGCGGCCTTGGAGGAGTTCGAAATTACGAGAGAGGAGGTCAAGAGACACCTGCTGGATCTGGATGTTAGAAAGGCGGTTGGTCCAGATGGGATCTCACCATGGGTACTGAAAGAGTGTGCAGAGGCACTTTGCTTGCCACTCTCCATAGTGTATAGTAAATCACTAGAGACGGGAGACCTACCAGAAATATGGAAGACGGCGAATGTGGTCCCAATATACAAAAAGGGGCGACAGACAAGAGGCACTGAACTACAGGCCAGTGTCCTTGACTTGTATACCATGCAAGGTGATGGAGAAGATCGTGAGAAAAAACCTGGTAACACATCTGGAGAGAAGGGACTTCGTGACAAATCGCCAACATGGATTCAGGGAGGGTAAATCTTGCCTTACAGGCTTGATAGAATTCTACGATCAGGTGACACAGATTAAGCAAGAAAGAGAGGCTGGGCGGACTGCATTTTCTTGGATTGTCGGAAAGCCTTTGACACAGTACCGCATAAGAGGCTGGTACATAAGCTGGAGAGACAGGCATGTGTAGCTGGTAAGGTGCTCCAGTGGATAAGGGAGTATCTAAGCAATAGGAAGCAGAGAGTTACGTTGAGGGGTGAGACCTCCGATTGGCGTGAAGTCACCAGTGGAGTTCCACAGGGCTCTGTACTCGGTCCTATCTTGTTTCTGATATATGTAAATGATCTCCCGGAGGGTATCGATTCATTTCTCTCAATGTTTGCGGACGATGCTAAAATTATGAGAAGGATTAAAACAGAAGAGGACTGTTTGAGGCTTCAAGAAGACCTAGACAAGCTGAAGGAATGGTCGAACAAATGGTTGTTAGAGTTTAACCCAACCAAATGTAATGTAATGAAGATAGGTGTAGGGAGCAGGAGGCCAGATACAAGGTATCATCTGGGAGAGGAAATTCTTCAGGAGTCAGAGAAGGAAAAAGACTTGGGGTTGATATCACGCCAGACCTGTCTCCTGCAGCACATATCAAGCGGATAACATCAGCGGCATATGCCAGGCTGGCCAACATACGAACGGCATTCAGAAACTTGTGTAAAGAATCATTCAGAACTTTGTATACCACATATGTCAGGCCAATCCTGGAGTATGCAGCCCCAGCATGGAGTCCATATCTAGTCAAGGATAAGACTAAACTGGAAAAGGTTCAAAGGTTTGCCACCAGACTAGTACCCGAGCAGAGAGGTATGAGCTACGAGGAGAGACTACGGGAATTAACCTCACTTCGCTGGAAGACAGAAGAGTTAGAGGGGACATGATCACCACATTCAAGATTCTGAAGGGGATTGATAGGGTAGATAAAGACAGTCTATTTAACACAAGGGGAACACGCTCAAGGGGACACAGGTGGAAACTGAGTGCCCAAATGACCAACAGAGATATTAGAAAGAACTTTTTTAGTGTCAGAGTGGTTGACAAATGGAATGCATTAGGGGGTGATGTGGTGGAGGCTCACTCCATACACAGTTTCAAGTGTAGATATGACAGAGCCCGATAGGCTCAGGAATCTGTACACCTGTTGATTGACGGTTGAGAGGCGGGACCAAAGAGCCAGAGCTCAACCCCCGCAAACACAACTAGGTGAGTACACACACATTCACCTCCTATGCACCTCCAGCCCACATTTAACCCCCTCACCTTGTGACCCCCTAACACCTTCCCCCATCTCCCTCTCCCCCTCTTCTACCCCAAAACCCCCACCTACCCCCGATTCCCCCTAACTAATACACCCTCTCTTCCACTCCCAGCACCCATGCTCCATTTTCATCTCAGCCCTCTGCCCTCATTATCCCTCTCCCCCCCAACCGCTCAACCTCTATCTGACTCTCAGTCTCACTCTATTTCTCAACCCCCCTATGCTATTCAGACCCCTAACTTTCAGACCCATTATGCCCTTCCTACCCCCCCTAGATGCCCAGACCCCATTCGCCTACCAGGCACTCCCAGGCACCCCCCTATCACCCCCACAGCCCCCACTTGCCCCCCAGACACCCCCCAGTTCCCCCCAGACCCCTGGTGAAAGGGGGGAACTCTGACACCCGAGTTTCCAAGAAGAGTCTCAAGGTTTGGTACACCAATGCTGATGGGGTAGCCAATAAAGCAGAAGAGATAAAAGAAAGAGTTAGTGAGGCAGACCCAGACATAGTGGCAATAGTGGAAACTAAAATAAATGGCATGATCTCGGATGCAATCTTTCCAGAGGGGTACCAGATGATAAGAAAAGAAAGGACACAGAGACAGGGAGGAGTGGCACTACTAATAAAGCGGAAATGGAAGTTTGATGAGCTGGAAAATCCGGGTACCAATGAAAGCACGAGTTTCATACATGGAACTCTGACAGTGGATGGGAAGAAGATCTTAATCTTGATACTCTACAATCCCCCACCAAACAGTAGAAGGCCCAGGCAGGAGTACGAGGACAGCAACAAGGCATGTATAGATGAACTGCAGAGGGCAGCAACTTTAGCGCATAGAATGAGAGCGAAGTTGCTGGTCATGGGGGACCTAAATCACGGAGAGATAGATTGGGAAACGAGGAATCCCCATGGCGGGGAGGAGACCTGGGGAGCGAAGCTGGTAGACGGTTTTGACAGGAATTTCCTAACACAGCATGTGAAAGAAGATACTAGGGAAAGAGGAGGGGATACGCCCAGCCTTTTAGATCTCATTTTCACCCAGAATGTAGAAGACATCGAGCAGTTGGAACATGAAATACCACTAGGAGCTAGTGACCATTGTGTCCTAGTCTTTGACTACATGATGGAGCTTAAAATTGTGACCAAAGGACAAGAGGTCCGGGAAAGGAGACTTGATTACAGAAAAGGGGACTACAGAAGGATAAGGGACTACCTGGGAGAAGTGCAGTGGGAGGAAGAACTTAGAGGAAAAACAGTGCAAGGTATGATGAACCAAGTCATATTGAATTGCAAGGAGGCTGAAGAGAGATTTATTCCAACAATAAAGGAAAAAGCAGGAGGGAATATAATAACCCATGGTTTAATAGACAGTGTCAGGAAGCAAAGGTGAGAAGCAGGAGGGAGTGGAGGAAGTACAGAAGACAAAGGACAGAGGACAAGAGGATTAGATGTAACAGAGCTAGGAATGATTACATTAACATAAGACGAGTGTCGGAAAGAAATTATGAGAATGATATTGCAGTCAAAGCGAAAAAGCAACCAAAATTACTACATAGCCATATAAGAAGGAAGATGTCGGTAAATGACCAAGTGACAAGACTGAGGAAAACAGAAGGGGCATATACAGAAAGCGACAAGGAAATCTGCGAGGTATTGAATGCAAAATTCCATGGAGTGTTCACAACCGAGCCTGAGCAGCTCCCATTGTTAGAAGAGATTACCCAAGATGAAAGACTATCAGATATAGAGGTGACAGCAGAGGATGTAATGAAACAGTTGACAACACTGGATGCAAATAAAGCTGTTGGACCAGACAAAGTATCACCGTGGATACTTAAAGAGGCAGCGCAGGCTCTCAGCGTGCCTCTGGCAATGATCTTTAATGAGTCACTTATGTCGGGAGAATTGCCCAGTTGCTGGAAGGAGGCAAATGTCGTACCGATTTTCAAAAAGGCGATAGGGAGGAGGCACTTAACTACAGACCCGTATCACGGACAAGCATCCCCTGCAAAATACTTGAAAGAATAATTAGGCTAAGACTTGTTGAGCACCTGGAGAGCATTGGGTTTGTAAACAAGCACCAACATGGTTCTGGACAGGGAAATCATGCCTAACAAACCTTTTAGAATTCTATGATAAAGTAACAAGGATAAGGCAGTACAGAGAAGGCTGGGCTGACTGCATATTTCTTGACTGCCAAAAGGCCTTTGATACGGTACGCACATGAGACTGCTATACAAACTTGAGAGGCCGGCAGGAGTAAGCGGAAAGGCCCTAGTATGGGTGAAGAACTACCTAACAGGAAGGAGCCAGAGGGTAATGGTAAGGGGCGAGAAGTCGGACTGGCGAACAGTAACAAGTGGAGTACCTCAAGGATCGGTGCTGGGACCAATCCTCTTTCTAATTTACGTAAATGATATGTTTACAGGAGTGGAATCATACATGTCAATGTTTGCGGATGACGCAAAATTAATGAGAAGAGTTGTGACAGACGAGGATTGTAGGATCCTCCAAGAGGACTTAAACAGGCTGCAGAGATGGTCAGGGAAATGGCTACTGGAGTTTAACACCAGTAAATGTAAAGTTATGGAAATGGGATCAGGTGACAGGAGACCAAAGGGGACAGTACACAATGAAGGGGAACAGCCTACCTGTAACGATTCGAGATAGAGACCTGGGAGTGGATGTGACACCTAATCTAACTCCTGAGGCACATATAAATAGGATAACGACAGCAGCGTACTCTACACTGGCGAAAATTAGAACTTCATTCAGAAACCTAAATGAGGAGGCTTTTAGGGCGCTTTACACTGCCTACGTGAGACCCGTCTTAGAGTATGCCGCGCCATCATGGAGCCCCCACCTGAAGGAACACATAAAGAAACTGGAGAAGGTTCAGAGGTTTGCGACGAGGCTTGTCCCAGAGTTACGAGGGATGGGATATGAAGAGCGGCTGAAGGAACTGAACCTTACGACACTAGAGAAAAGAAGGGAGAGAGGAGATATGATAGGGACATATAAAATACTCAGGGGAATTGACAAAGTGGAAATAGATGAAATGTTCACACGTAATAATAACAGAACGAGGGGACATGGGTGGAAACTGGAAACTCAGATGAGTCACAGAGATGTTAGGAAGTTTTCTTTTAGCGTGAGAGTAGTGGAAAAATGGAATGCACTTGGGGAACAGGTTGTGGAAGCAAATACTATTCATACTTTTAAAACTAGGTATGATAGGGAAATGGGACAGGAGTCATTGCTGTAAGCAACCGATAGCTGGAAAGGCGGGATCCCAGAGTCCATGCTCGATCCTGCAAGAACAAATAGGTGAGTACAAATAGGTGAGTACACACACACACACACACACACACACACACACACACACACACACACACCGCACACACACACACACACACACACACACCGCACACACACACACACCGCACACACACACACACACACACACACACACATTGGAATTCTATGATAAAATAACGAGGATAAGACAGGACAGAGATGGTTGGGCAGACTGCATATTTCTGGACTGCCAAAAAGCCTTTGATACAGTACCGCACATGAGACTGCTGTTCAAGCTCGAGAGGCAGGCGGGGGTGGGGGGAAAGGTCCTAGAATGGATAAGGAACTACCTAACAGGAAGGAGCCAAAGAGTTACGGTAAGGGGCGAGAAGTCGGACT
>NW_027189532.1:10000-20000 GCF_040958095.1 Procambarus clarkii | reverse complement strand
AATATATTTTCTGTAATTTTTTTCTTATGAAATGATAAAGCTACCTATTTCATTATGTATGAGGTCAATTTTTTTTTATTGGAGTTAAAATTAACGTAGATATATGACCGAACCTAACCAACCCTACCTAACTTAACCTAACCTAACCTATCTTTATAGGTTAGGTTAGGTTAGGTAGCCGAAAATGTTAGGTTAGGTTAGGTAGGTTAGGTAGTCGAAAAAACATTAATTCATGAAAACTTGGCTTATTAGGCAAATTGGGCCTTGAATAGTAGGCCGAGAAGTGCGTTCTGGCTACTAGGTACGACATATATATATATATATATATATATATATATATATATATATATATATATAATAATATATAATAAACATGACAGCCAGAGGTAACAGGGGAACAGGGAAAAGCCAAGGTGACGAAATGAAGGAAATGTTTGCCCAGTTTCTGGAGGACATCAAGAGTGAGATGCAGGAAATGAAGAATGAAATAAGCAACCTAAAAAGAGAGCTGACAGCAGCAAAGGAGGAGATTAGAGCCCTCAAAGAGAACAGTATCAATGCTGAGATGAAGATAGCCACCCAGGGAGAAGATGGTAATAGTATTTTGGAAGAGAATGCCACAATAAAAGCAACATTTGCGGAAATACTAAAAAAAATAACTCTGAAGTAATGACTGCAGTGATGGAGGTGGCCATGAAAGCAGCCACCTCACAGGAAGTGGCACGCTCCACTAGCCAGCTGCTGGAAAGGAAAAGATCAGTGATAGCTGTGGGTATTAAAGAGCAGGAAGGCTCTAATAGGAAAGAGTGGAATGATAAGGACAAAGCGGCAGTGAATGAAATACTGAAGGCACTAGACATGGAAGGGGCTGAGCATAGCATTGAGAAGGTTTACAGGCTAGGCTGGTACAAAAAAGACCGAGACCGTGTGTTAATAAAGATAGTGTTTGCAAACGAGAACACAAAGGAGATGATTCTAACAAAGAAAAGCCACCTGCAACATGTGGGAGAATTAAAAAAAGTATTCCTCCAGAGGGACATGATGAGGGAGGAGAGAGCCATGGCGGCAGAAGCAACAAAGAAGCGCAAGGCGAGAGGGAAAAACCAGGAAATCACAGCTCCCAACACATCACCCCAGAGGCGAGGGGAAAACCCACAACCAGCTACCCAGTAACACCAGCAGGGAGGACAACCCCACCACCCTCTGCATAGAAACCCCCTCCTACCCCAAACCCTCCCTGCCCCCACTCAGATACCCAGCCAAATCTCTCTCCCCCCACACCCAATCCCCACCCTTCTACCCCTCCCCTCCTCCCACCCAGTCCCCTCTCCCACCCTTTCCTTCCTGTCCTTCCTCCCCTTTCACCCCATACCCTCCCTGTCCCTCCCCCTTCACTTGACCCCCACCCCTCATCCCAGCATCCTCTGCAACCCTGTTATCCACCTCACAAATCCTCACACCCATGGAACAGCTTCCCCCACCACCAGAACACTCGCCAAGGAGGAAATTTGAGAAGGGACAGAAGAAAGTGAGCCTCAGGGCAATGTACACTAACAAAGATGGAATTACAAATAAAGCAAATGAACTTGGAGAATGGGTACTAGAGGAAAACCAGACATAATAGCTCTCACAGAAACAAAGCTAACAAAAACCATAACAAATGCAGTGTTCCCACAGGACTATTACGTTATGAGGAGAGAGAGAGAAGAGGTGGTGGTGTAGCCCTGCTGGTAAGAAAAGGCTGGGATTTTCAGGAGATGGTTGTTCAGGGATGTGAAGGTTTCAGTGACTACATAACAGGTACAATAACAACTGGAGGGCAAAAAATTATAGTCGTAGTCATATATAATCCACCACCAAATGACAGAAGACCCAGACAGGAATATGATAGAAACAACATGGCCACCATTAACATAATAGAGGGAGCAGCTTCTGTTGCTAGCAGGAATGGATCTGGACTACTAAGACTACTTATGGGAGACTTCAACCATGGGAAGATAGATTGGGAGAACAGAGACCCACATGGGGGACCAGAAACATGGAGAGCTAAGCTGCTGGACGTGGCAACAAGAAACTTTCTAAGCCAGCACATCAAGGAACCAACAAGAATGAGAGAATATGAACCAGCAATGCTTGATTTGATATTTACCCTAAATGGGTAGGATATAAGGGAAGTCAAGATGGAAGCACCCTTGGGAATGAGTGATCACAGTGTATTGAACATTGAGTACCTGGTAGAGCTAGGAATTATCTCCCCCCAAAAAGAACTAGGAAACAAAAGGCTGGCATACCGAAAGGGAAATTGAGGAGATGAGAAGTTTCCTAAGAGAAATCCCTTGGGACACAGACCTCAGAGCTAAGTCTGTACAAGAGATGATGGACTATGTCACCCAAAAGTGTCAGGAGGTAGTAAGCAGATACATCCTGGCCCTAAAGAAAAAATCCGAGAAGCAGAAGAAGAATCCATGGTATAATAGGGCATGTATGGAAGCAAATAAACTGAACAAAAGGGCGTGGAGGAACTTCCGGAATAACAGAACACCAGAAAGCAGAGAGAGATACCGGAGAACCAGGAATGAGTACGTCAGGGTGAGAAAGTAGCAGAGAAAAATTATGAAAATGATATAGCAAACAAAGTCAAGACCGAACGAAAGCTACTCCGCAGTCACATCAGAAGAAAAACAGTGAAAGAACAGGTAGTGAAACTTAGAACAGGCGAGGACAGGTATAAAGAGAATGATAGAGGTGTGTGAAGAACTCAACAAGAGGTTCCAGGAGGTCTTCACAACAGAACAAGGTGAGATCACTGTGCTAGGAGAAAGGGAAGTAAACAAGGCAGCCTTGGAAGGGTTCGAAATTATGAGAGAGGAGGTAAAGAGAGACCTGCTGGATCTGGATGTTAGAAAGGCTCTTGGTCCAGACGGGATCTCGCCATGGGTACTGAAAGAGTGTGCAGAGGCACTTTGCTTGCCACTCTCCATAGTGTATAGTAGGTCACTGGAGATGGGAGACCTACCAGAAATATGGAAGACGGCGAATGTGGTCCCAATATTCAAAAAGGGCGACAGGCATGAGGCACTGAACTACAGGCCAGTGTCCTTGACTTGTATTCCATGCAAGGTGATGGAGAAGATCGTGAAAAAACCTGGTATCACATCTGGAGAG
Source organism: Procambarus clarkii (assembly GCF_040958095.1). NCBI lineage: Eukaryota > Metazoa > Arthropoda > Malacostraca > Decapoda > Cambaridae > Procambarus > Procambarus clarkii. Next base: position 16,835 of record NW_027189532.1, on the reverse strand, counting down.
AAGGGACTTCGTGACAAATCGCCAACATGGGTTCAGGGAGGGTAAATCTTGCCTGACTGGCTTAATAGAATTCTATGACCAGGTGACAAAGATTAAGCAAGAAAGAGAGGGCTGGGTGGACTGCATTTTCTTGGATTGTCGGAAAGCCTTTGACACAGTACCACATAAGAGGCTGGTACATAAGCTGGAGAGACAGGCAGGTGTAGCTGGTAAGGTGCTCCAGTGGATAAGGGAGTACCTAAGCAATAGGAAGCAAAGAGTTACGGTGAGGGGTGAGACCTCCGATTGGCGTAAAGTCACCAGTGGAGTCCCACAGGGCTCTGTACTCAGTCCTATCTTGTTTCTGATATATGTAAATGTTCTCCCGGAGGGTATAGATTCATTTCTCTCAATGTTTGCGGACGATGCCAAAATTATGAGACGGGTTAAGACAGAAGAGGACTGTTTGAGGCTTCAAGAAGACCTAGACAAGCTGAAGGAATGGTCGAACAAATGTTGTTAGTGTTTAACCCAACTAAATGTAATGTAATGAAGATAGGTGTAGGGAGCAGGAGGCCAGATACAAGGTATCATCTGGGAGAGGAAATTCTTCAGGAGTCAGAGAAAGAAAAAGACTTGGGGATTGATATCACGCCAGACCTGTCTCCTGCAGCCCATATCAAGAGGATAACATCAGCGGCATATGCCAGGCTGGCCAACATACGAACGACATTCAGAAACTTGTGTAATGAATCATTCAGAACTTTGTATACCACATATGTCAGGCCAATCCTGGAGTATGCAGCCCCAGCATGGAGTCCATATCTAGTCAAGGATAAGACTAAACTGGAAAAGGTTCAAAGGTTTGCCACCAGACTAATACCCGAGCTGAGAGGTATGAGCTACGAGGAGAGACTACGGGAATTAAACCTCACTTCGCTGGAAGACTGAAGAGTTAGGGGGGACATAATCACCACATTCAAGATTCTGAAGGGAATTGATAGGGTAGATAAAGACAGGCTATTTAACACAAGGGGAACACGCACAAGGGGACACAGGTGGAAACTGAGTGCCCAAATGAGCCACAGAGATATTAGAAAGAACTTTTTTAGTGTCAGAGTGGTTGACAAATGGAATGCATTAGGAAGTAATGTGGTGGAGGCTGACTCCATACACAGTTTCAAGTGTAGATATGATAGAGCCCAATAGGCTCAGGAATCTGTACACCTGTTGATTGACGGTTGAGTTGTGGGACCACAGAGCTACAGCTCAACCCCCGCAAACACAACTAGGTGAGCGCGCGCGCGCGCGCGCACACACGCCACACACACACACACACACACCACACACACACACACACACACACACACACACACACACACACACACACACACCACACACACACACCCCTTTAGGGACCTCGTAGCCTGGTGGATAGCGCGCAGGACTCGTAATTCTGTGGCGCGGGTTCGATTCCCGCACGAGGCAGAAACAAATGGGCAAAGTTTCTTTCACCCTAAGTGCCCCTGTTACCTAGCAGTAAATAGGTACCTGGGAGTTAGTCAGCTGTCACGGGCTGCTTCCTGGGGTGTGTGTGTGTGTGTGGTGTGGAAAAAAAAAATAGTAGTTAGTAAACAGTTGATTGACAGTTGAGAGGCGGGCCGAAAGAGCAAAGCTCAACCCCCGCAAAAACACAACTAGTAAACACACACACTCACACACACTCACACTCACACTCACACTCTCTGCTGAAGACGGGGGCGAGTTCTTGATTAAAATGGGCTTAATCATATTATTTTTTAATCAATAGATTGATATTCAAGTACTCAAGAACTGGGGAAAGATTAGCTCGTTGTTCAAAGTAACACAAGCGAATTTCTTATTTCCGCTTTAGCTTTGGGGGGTATGATAGCAGTGTTGGAAACATCTAACACTTTATTACTAATATTCAGTACCTTAAACTATTCGTTTACTGTAATATATTTTTACTAACACTAACCAGTAGAGTAGTGAAATTAACATCATTTAATTAACTCATATTAACGCCTCATTTCCCCAGAAATTCTAGTCACGTGTTGCATCAGATCACAAGACAAAAGGGAAAATATTTACATTCATGAACTATATTAAATTCTCCCTATTTCACATTCTTTAATGAGTATTATTATTTAATAACTCTCTTGCATAAATATACTTCGTGAATTAAAGCAGATAATACGTTTATATTCGTTTATATAGTATTGTTTATTATCTGGTAATAATTCTTACAATTACGAATTGATATTCCAGCTCATTCACATGAATTTATATCCAGCACTCTCATTTTGAACAACGTTCGTTTAATTATTAAGAAATGAGAATTTGAACATTTTCAAATAAGACAAATTAATTCTCTAATTCCTGGTAGCCTTTAGTTCCTATAAACCGGGATAGTAATTAAATCATAGATAATATTAAGTGCGCCATAGCACGACTGGGCATGCAGGAGCCACCTGGGAAGGAGGAAGGACTGGTAAGCGAAGCCATTAAGCTAGAGATTGTCTGGAAGGTGTTCAAATTGCTGCCTCATCAACCCACCATCCGTTACACTACAGACGCTAGGAGGACGAGACTGCTTCATCATATCATAGACATCAGTATCGGCAAATCTACAAGTCCATTTCCCTTGTTTTTTGTGATCACATTTAACATAATAGGGACGACGATTTGTCGTTATGCTGCACGCCCATTAAAAATAACCAGGAAGTGTATTTACAAGGCTTTACCACATCTAATTTAGAAAGTAAAGTAATTATCAAAAGAAGACACCAAACCGGGAAGGCTATGTAGCACCATCAAAGTGCGAAATAATGAGAGGGCGCTAAATATCACCAAGAATGCCAATACGAGAACAAAAACGCATAAGGCGAACGATATCAAAAGTATCAGATTCACCTAGAATTCTATCGAGGGACAGGTGACCGCGGGGGACGGTCGGAAAGTAAGACACACGCTCCTCCTGGAAGTCAAGACATTCAACAAGGATATGCACAACTGTAAGAGGGACAATGAAGTTTGGACAATAAGGAGCAGGGCGGCGCTCCATTAAGTGACCGTGGGTTAAGCGAGTATGGCCAATCTGGAGCCTTGCTAAAGCAGTTTCCCACCGCCAGTTACGGTGGTAGGAGGAAGGCCACGGAGACACACTACGCTGAGAGTACGCAGCTTGTTACTAACTACAGAGGATCAACAACCCTGTCAACGGGCAAGGATGGAGGAATGAATAACAGGATAAAAGTCGGAATAAGGAATACCTTTACGGGAGATGGGACAAGAACAGATAGCTTCCTTAGCGGCAGGATGCGCACGCTCATATATACACCAATATGGCTGGGAACCCAGCATCTAATTTAGAAATATGTGGTATTATAACTCTCTAGGTGATTTCTACATACTACTCACCTTTAGCTTGGAATTGCTGATAAAAAGGAATATTGATGCTGCCTCGATCAAGTGTTCCCAGGATAGCCTGATGAAACAAGTTTTTCGTGACGAATATATCCCAATGCATGCTAGCTTTCCTTCATACTGTTAAGCTGTTATTTCGTTCTTGTAGTTTGTAGAATATTATATTTTATTAATCCAAAGATTTTAAATAATCTCCAATATTTCATGTGTGTTAACGTTAATTTATTTGTACTTGAAATGCTTTAATTTATCTGTACTAATCAAACCCCTCAGTGTGTGGATGGATTTAGCTTCGTAATTTATAATGACTACAGTTTATTTATTATACAGTAAGATTTCCATCATACTTATATAAGAGATCCATAAGCACTGGTTCTTCAAATATTTCCTTTTCTTAATGATGGTCCTCGAAAGATTTCATGAGATTTATTACCAATATCTTGGAGCCAATTCCCCACAAGCAGAACGTATAAACATAGCTCTCTCTGAAGAGAGAAACATGTTCAAGGGTATCGTAACCACATCACATATTATAAATATATTTTGGCAATTTTTTCATAAAAAATTGAATGATGCAGGAAACGCTCGAAAGTATTGTTCACTTAACTTTATGATGATTAAATTAAAAATTAACATTTTCATATAAACATTGTATCTGAAATACCTGCAATCTTTGACTCTGTCCCTTGGGGACATCCTGGCTGCCTCAAGGTCAGGTAACCTTATGACTGCGACTGCTTACCATTTGTGGTTGTCATTGCGTCCTTTTATATTTGTTTAATAATTTCCTCTTTGGTAGCCACTAAACTTCTTAGGTTGTCATCTGCACATTCTATGTAGATTTTTTCTGCTGCATTAATAAATTTCTTTGGTACTTTCTTATAGTTTCGTAATTTAAATTATTTTCTTTATCAGTTATTTGACTTATTTTTTAATTACCATGTGTTGTCTGTAACCTGTGTTTCATCTGGTGAAACACTGAAGGCTTTCTTTGCTTGCCCTGCAATACGTACTTTTTTATCTTAAATATGTCATTATTCGTTTGTATTGAGCCTTCTGTTTTCTGATTAGGTTCTTTAGTGCCATGGTTATTAATTTTGGGTCACTACTATTAAAATCCGCAATCTATAGCGTACCACGTTCCTGGGCTTTATTTGTAATTTTTTAAATAAAAACATTACATCATAATCCAGTAACCACCTCAGGTAAACAAGACAAGGCCCAAGAACTGCCCAACTCCCATGTTCAGGTCTGCCAAATTTAAAATTCCCAAGGAACCCCTAAATATATGAATCAGATGTGAGAAAAATCTTGCACCTAAAGTTTCAACAAATAACTTTTTCGTGTCTTAAGTTAATTTCCTCATGATCACTGTTGCCTAACTCACTCCCTTTTAAGATGCTACTTATCAGTGTCTCCCTGTTACACAAGTCTATATTATCTTACTGTGTTGGCACAATATTATTTTGTTTAATGAAGCAGTCATAAATTTAAAACTAATTTCCTGAATAGCAAATAAAGTTTATTATACTCAAATTAGTCGGTGTTTGTTAGACACCAATTTTGGTGTTTACTGATGTTTATTGTTTGTTTGGGGAGCCGGTGGCTGAGCGAACAGAACACTGGGCGCGTGATCCTGTGGCCCCGGGTTCGATCCCGGGTGCCGGAGAGAAACAATGGGCAGAGTTTATTTCACCCTGATACCCCTGTTACCTAGCAGTAAATAGGTACCTGGGTGTTAGTCAGCTGTCACGGGCTGCTTCCTGGGGGTGGAGCCTGGTCGAGGACCGGGCCGCGGGGACACTAAGCCCCCAAATTATCTCAAGATAGGAGACCTAGATGCTTTAGATATTAGTTACCATAAAATCTATTCTTCCCTCTTAAGGTTTGATGGATTGTGTGTATTTTCTATTATTAGGTAGATCATTTTCCATTTAATTCTCCCAACAGTTTGCTGAGCAAAATTTTCAGTCCCACTCTCACACTGCATTTAATACTTAGACGTATTGCCACGGCCCATCCTCGACCGAAATATATTAGTGTAAAATAATTGGCATCCTCTATATTAATTGTTCCGTGTTTTCCTCATACATTGAGGTTTGTTAGTGTTTTCATTTACTTTTGTCTGTCGTAAACTGAAACCCAGATTCGTTTTGAATACAATATTTACTCTACTGTATATCATTAGCCTCTTGAAATTGTTAAGTTTATACAATCTATTTTTCCCCACCTAGACCCTTGAGGTGTACCAATAGGTTTGTACTAGAAATTGGTAACTCTTGGCAATAAACGCCCTAGACAAACCTGCCCATCATCTACAACTCATAACCTCTAAGTTCCTAACCCCGAATCATCACAACACTCCACACCCGGTTACTCTCATACAATACTCACACATTGCAGACTCGACTGGAGTTAACAAGATCACATCGGTCCCCACATTAGGCTGGTGTCTGTCACTGCCACAAGCAGATAAAGAGGAATACTTGATGAAACCTCGGCTTCCACAAGACTGCCCTCCAGCTGGTCATAGTCTTCACCTCCACACCCAGCATCCCAAGGACGCTATAATTACATTAAATGTTTATTTGTTTCCAAGAACTTTGGATCAACCTTTGTGACCTTTTCGCTGTAACATTGGCTTACGTGACCTAAGGCTGTCTTAATCTTTGACCACACCTCGGTGTGACCACAAGCCGACTTCTCGTGTCTATTACTCATTTTCCTCCACCATTTGATAAGTGATGTAGTTCTTGATTCACTACCTCGTACTTTTTCCTATGTTGTATATTGCAACAGTACATCGACTTAATTAACGTTGAAGCGGCTACAACAGCAGCCATAGCTTCCAATGGCCATAACCATATCACTATTACTGTGATGCCTACAGCAGTCCTACGTACTTTGCAAAAGCTGCCACACGCCTACCATGAAAAGTATATCGATTAACTAGCATACATGGTGTTCTTGCTAATGCAAACTTTCCAATTATGCATTAATGGAATTGCATTACTCGTATAATACCTTTGTCATTACAACTATATTTAAATTCCTATTTGTTTCTAGCTCAGTATATTTTGTTTACCGAGATGCAGACAGTGGGCTTGATCATATTGAGTCATACTATTTCTTATTAACTTTATCCCTTGCCCGCGGAGAATATACCCAAACACTTGCAATTGTAGAGCAGAGGGTTTTGCCTAACCAGCTCATGTGCCAACATCCCAACACATGTCCAAATTTTTGTTGTGATGCTCAGCTTTTCTTCTTAGTTACCGCACATGGTCTTATCCCATTCAACTCGAGTGGTTCTATGTTTTAACCAGTGTTCATTTCTTTGACGTCCTTTGCTGCCTTAACTCAATTGATCCACCACTAGCCAGCTATCTCGATGGCGCTTTTCCTTTGG